>NC_048435.1:7755124-8055124 GCF_004353265.1 Vitis riparia | reverse complement strand
TGGGAGATTCTTTTATGATGCATGCATTCCTACTAATGTTGTGAATTCTTTCTACTTCAAGCCAATGTTGGATGTTATATCTGCAATCGATCCTAGGTATAAGGGTCCAAATTATCATTAGTTACGGGTTAATCTTTTAAAGGATGCCAAGAAGGAAATTCAGTTACTTGTGAACTCTTATTGTGCAATTTGGGCAAAAGTTGGGTGTACAATAATGGGTGATGGTTGGATAGACAATAGACAAAGAACACTCATCAACTTCCTTGTGTATTGTCCTGAAGGAATATCGTTTGTGAAATCTGTTGATGCTTCAAACATTATCAATGATGCAACTAATTTGTTTATGTTATTTGATGAGGTGATTGAATGGGTGGGTCCACTCAATGTAGTTCATATAGTGATTGATAATGCAGCAAATTATGTGGCCGTGGGGAGATTGATTTCTCGGAAGCATAAACACATCAATTGGTCACCTTGTGCAGCTCATTGTCTTAATTTGATTTTTAAGGATATTGGTAAGATGGACAATGTTGCTGAACTTGTAAGATGTGCATCAAATGTGATAATTTTTGTGTATAATCATGTTGCTTTGTTAAGTTGGTTGAGAAAAAAAAAAGACGGATGGACAAAGATTCTCCGACCTGGTGCAACTCGCTTTACTATTACATTCATTGCACTCAAGAGTCTTCATGATCATAAACATGACTTGCAAGCTTTGGTGACTCGTAAGTTCTTTGTGGACTCTAGATATTCAAAGGATAATAAAAGCAAAGTTGCAGTTTCCATCATCTTGGATAATAGATTTTGGAATGATTGTTTGATTGTTGTGAATCTTATGTCTCCACTAATGCGCTTATTGCGTATTGATGATTGTGATGAGAGACCTTCGATGGGATATGTGTATGAAGGCATGTATAGGGTTCGTTTAGGCATCAAGAAATTGTTTAACTACAACAAAAGACTCTACAAGCCTTATACAGAGATTATAAAGCAACGTTGGGATCAACAACTAAAGAAAAGCATTCATTTAGCAGCTTATTGGTTGAATCCATGTTTCCAATATGATTAGGAAAACTTTTGTAATAAGTCAACTATTATTGGAGGTGTCGTGAATGTTATTGATCAAAAAGTTCTGAAAGGCAAGCTTGATACAATGAATGAAATGAAGTTGTTTCGAGATCGATTGAGAAGTTTTGGAAGAGAGCTTACTTATTCTTCACGTGAAGTACTTCAACTTGGTAAAAGATTATTTTCATTTATTAGTGTGTTTATTCTTTTTATTAGTTACCTACTTACTATTTAATATTTTAAACTTACTAATGTGGTTTTTTTCTTATTTTTAATGTAAAATGGTAACTAGATGGAGGCTACATGGATATGGTGCACCACATTTGCAAAAGTTAGCCATTCAAATATTGAGTCAAACTGCATTGTCTTCTGGATGTGAGAGGAATTGGAGTGTCTTTGAACGTATACATACCCAAAAAAGGAATAGATTGGAACATCAAAGGCTTAATGATCTTGTATATGTTCATTACAATTCGCGGCTAAAAAATCAGTATAATTGTTTCTTAGTTGTTTTGAATTTAAATTATTTTATTCACAATTATGAATAATTATATGCTTTTCTTTTTTAGGTTCTATAACAAGAAAATGGTCTATGATCCCATTGACTATGCATGCATTGATGAGACTGATTTTTGGATAGTTGATAAGGATCAACAATTAGAGCTAGATGTTGAAGAATTGAAAATTCTTCTATATGAAGAAAAGTCAATTCCAATAAATGAAGTGGAAGGTTCAAGTTCTCACATTGGTTAGTAGAATATTTAAACTTAGAAAAGTTCAATAATTATATATTTTTTTCTTCAAAAATGATTTCTTGTTGATATATATTCAATATTTTTGTGGATGATGAGGATGGTGGTGTCGTGGCTATAGAAGGACTTGATGTGGATAACTTTGGTTTTCCAAATGCTCATTTTCAATCTCCATATTCCAATTTCCAAAATGAATAAAGACATGAATTTTATATTTATTAGTATGCAAAAATCTTCATGAATATTCAAACATTGACACGTTATATTTTGAGTAATTATTTAAGTGTTGTGGTTGACATTTGTATCATTTATTATGGACAATGTGTTAAGTTAACAACTCTTTGATAATTTGGTTATTATAGGATGGTAATGGTTTGATTATTTGATAAATATTGGGTTTATTGACATTATGAATTTATAACATCTTATATTGTGTTATAGATATCATATATGATGATTGATGACTTTTATAGATACAAAATTTTGTGAAAAAACTCAACAAACAAAGTAGATGTTGTCAAAATTTATATAGAATTTATTAATTTTTTAATTTTTAATCATATATAAAATAATAAAATATATATTTATGATGTCACTGGTTCAACCGCCAGTCCGACCAGTGAACCGTGAACTGGGAACTTTTCCAGTTCAATGATCGGTCCGATTCTGAAAACATTGCCAAACATAACCTTAATCTTTATATGATGGAGAAAAATAAGTGAAATGGGTTTGAAGATGAGTAAAAACAATTTATTAACTTTAAATCTTTTTTTTTTTATTTTTCTTTATTTTTATTTCCTTTTATTTTTCCTTTCTATTTTCTTTCCTTCGGATTTTTCCTCAAATTTTCTAAGAATTAGACATAACTCCAATCTCCTTTCTTTTATATTTCTACTTTAATTTACACATCATTTTTCCATTTCATTCTTGATCGAAACATTGGGAAGTGACCTTCCTTGCCATTTTTTTCTAATTTCCCTGACGTTTCGTAGTTCTATATATGTATATATCACAACGTGAGATATCAATGAATAAAAAGAAAGGAAAAAAACAAAATAAATTTCAATAGCCATTACAACACCCAAGCAAGTACAACCGATCGATCTTCTTTCTCTTATGATGGTTGTGCTTCTAAATAACCAAAGAAGAAGTTGATAATGGTGATAAGACTAACAGACTATTAATAGTCTCCCAAAGAGAAAATTAATTGCATTCATGGACTACTAATGAAAATAAATAAATAAATAATTGCATTCATCCTTTACAGCTTTAAGGTCAAGTCCACCTTCTTGCCTACATCGTCACTCTCGACCAGCTCGACTATCTCAGGAATAGGTTTGTCCAATAGGTCAATATATGGTTTTGTGAACTCGCTAAGATGCTGCTCTATCACTCTTTGCGAGGCTTGTTTGAGGGATGGTAATAGTTGTGGCCTAAACGAATGGTTGCTTCTAGCAAACTGGAGTTGTAGTGATGAAACATCAAACTGGGTGGCGGAAGTTATAGGGTTTTTTCCAGTTCCTGCCGGGTTCTGCACCAGAGAATTGCTGTTTCGGGTGGACAGCCGGGTTTCTGGCAGCAGGGTTTGGAAAGAAAGATTGGACTGAAATTGATTAACAGAGACATAACCCTCTCTTTGGTGAGGTATAAAATTGATCTGCTGCGTTGTTGAGATACTCCCATCTTCTGCCATGTGAGATTCAAGGTGATTTACAAGTGCTCGACTGCTCATGAATATTCGGTCACATACTCGACAAGCAATTTGTGGTGATGGTCTTTGCTTCACATGGCTGAACCGAGGCATGTTCCTGAAGCTTGAGTTCCAGCCGTTTAATCTAGAATGGTGATCAAGAACCCAAAAACCAATATGGAAAAGAGTGCAAACTGGGAGGAAAAGAGGAGGGGAAGGTGCATGAAGGCCTAAGCCAATTGGAGGATTTATAGGCAGTTTATTTAGTCTTCAGATTTTTGTGAAATCATATGAAGGCATGCAACATATTAATGGCTGGTATCCGTGTCTGCGAAGCATTTATGAGCATGACGTTTACGTCCAAAGGCTTTCCGAACTTAATTCTAATCATATTATTGGCTATTTCCACAATAAACGAGTCCTGGTAGAGGCAATAAGGAAGGGTATTGATCCTGTCATAATTAGAGGATCATTGGCAACTAAATAAATTTTAATCATTTATGTTGTGTCCTTTGTTGGCACTTTATGGCATTTTAATACCAAGGTCTGGCTACTCTTTGATGGTAATTAAATTTTGTCGAAATAAAACATAGAAAAAAAAAGTAATTCAGGGAATGGATAAATATGATATTATTATAAAGGAAAAACCCATATGGAAGGCTAAAGGATTTGAATTCTAGATTATGATTTAAAGAAGGTTCAAAATATAATAGTATTAATAATAATATAATAGGAAAATGTTATTATCGAAATTATTTTGTTTATATTTTAGATTTCAACTACTAAGAGTGCGTTTAGTAATAATTTTATGAAGTGTTTCTAACATTTTTTATACTTAAAAAATAAAAAAATTCAAGTGTTAACAAGAGTATAAACATTTCCTACTATCATTATCAAAAGCACTCTAAATATGGAACAAAAATATTTTTAAAATTATTGTAGAAGTGATAATGCAAATAGAGCTTTTGCATGATAGTTCCCCTACAATAATATTATTACAAGAATCGTACAAAGCAATTGTATAAACCCTTCGACAATGCTGGACAAGGTAAGGTACTCTTCTGAAAATTGGAATTGAGTATTGCTTAATATCATAGGTTTTTGTCTTTAATTTTCAATTTTTTTATTTTTTTATTTATTTAATTTTATTCCCTGCATTGACATCATTGCCTAAGAAGTTGAGATTATCCTCGTATTTAAGTAATGACCCAATAATAGGTCATTCATTTTGGTCAATGATCTTTGTTAATATGTTACTATCTAAACTCCTTAGATATTTTTCTTTTATTGCGAATTAATCTCCATTTATGAAAGCATGATACTAGGATTAAAAACCAATATTTGGAGGCTCATTAATTCTAATTATTATTGTTTTAAATTATCAGTGCTAATAATAACAGTTAGTACCTAAAGGAAAATTCAATTATGGAATTGTTAGACCCATTTAAGCAATGACATTTCATCACACATGTCTCAGTGCACAGGATAAGTCAAGAAATGGATAAAAGTTTCACAGCACAGCATGTATTGTCACTGTGGCCATGACACTTTAAAATGGAGGCTGGCACATTGTATAGTTGTAAAGAAGTCTAGCTGGATAGAAGCATTTTTCTTTTTCTTTTTTTCTAGTTTTGGATAGAAATCTTAAAAAAAGAAATAATAATAATAATAATAATAATAATAATAATAATAATAAATTATGATGAGGCAATGCAAGTTGAAGATTCAATAAGTCATAACAAGTGGGTTTAAAGTATAAAAGAAAAACATGAAGGTAGTAAGTGCGACAAATGTGTTGACTAGTTGTAAACCTTATTAGTATTGATGTAGATTGCAACTTTAGAAAATTTGTATCTGTTAAACATATATAAAAAAATTAAAAATAAATAAATAAAAGAATTCTTCTAGATAACTTAGAAGAGGGAATTTACACGAAGCAACTATGAGAAATTATGCAATAAGAATGAAAGATTTTGTGTACGTTGAGAAAGAGCTTATGTGGCTAAAATAGACCCTTAGGCAGTGGTACCAAAAAAATTGATTCATTCATATGTAGTAGTGCTTCCTTAAGATCTCAGGTATATCATCATTGCTAAATGAAGAGGTTTGATAAGATTTATATGATTTTATTTTGTTATGTGAATGGCATGTTGATTGCAGGTTCTAGTAGTGAAGTCATCACTAACGTATAAAGGCAGTTGCCAAAACAATTTGCAATAAAAGATTTGGGTGGTATGAAATAGCAGAGATAGAGCACTTTGAACTTTGAAGTTGTCTCAAAAATTAGTAGGTCGGCGTTCTCAATGGATTCAACATAAAGATGCAAAACAAGTACAAACTCCATTGGATACCCATTTCAGACTATCTATGGAGTAATATATATATATACATGTGAAAATGTATGAACAATCTTAGAAAAGTGAAGTGTATTGAGGGGCAATAAAGAGAAATTCTTATATAATTGAAGGGTACCAAAGATATGTCCTTTTAGGTCAAAGGTGGAGGCATAGTACTAGAAGGCTTTGTTGATTATATCTTTCTGGTAATATTGATAACATGAAGAGTACCAATAGGTGTGTAATTGATTTGGATAGTACGAATATAAGTTGAGTCTCTCAAATATAAAAGATTGATGATCTTTCCATTGCAAAGGTAAAATATATCACAGTTACAGAAGATAACAAGGATAATATTGTTTGGTTATAAAACTTCTTGGAAGAATTGGCAAGAAAATGGAGGATTGTGTAATAGTGATATAACTAGATTAATTGTCATTTATCTTGAAAAGATATCATTCACCTTCTAATCCAAGATGGGACTTATAATCGAGGTATCAATTTAAGCATTTATAACTAGACAATTTTTGTACGATCGAGAAGGTTCTTTGAAGACAAAAACCTAGTTGACATGATTCTAAAGGTTCTTACTACTAATAAACTAAATCCATGCCAAGCTTCAATTGGTTTTTAATTATAAGTGAAGGAATTAAGAATGAGTACTGGCTATGATGATCACTATTGGAGGTCTATGTGGTGTGAGACATTATTAGCAATCAATCTCCAAGTGCGAGAGTGCTAGTCATGGGGAGACCCATTGGTGTCTTTCAAGTTTTCAATATTAGACCTTGTAGCCCTAGTTCTCTTGTAAATACTTGGTGAAAAAAAAGGTAGCCTGTAAGGTAATGTACTTTACACCATTTTTCTCTATATTAGTGAAAAGCATAGCTACTCCATTAAATCTTTTTACTTACTTTTGTACACATCTCAAGGTCCCTAGTTTTGGAGCTTTTCCTAACAAGAGAGGGCCTTTTTCTTGCTTCGATTAAATAAAGGAAGAGGAAACCAATTCAAAAGAAATCTCATATTTTATCTACCAGAGAGGACTAATGAATGTTCAAACTAAGGAAAGAATGTGAATTTCAAATAAAAAGATAGTACTATTTTCATTTTTCCCCTTTGATGGGGAACTTTTTGCTTATCTTGATATTTTTGTGTGATGAAATCTGATTTATTTATTTATTTATATTTAGTGAGTAATACTAAAATAAATAGAAGATATTGAATGTGGTAGAAATATATATATATATATATATATATATCGAAATGCAGCTCTAAATAGGCTTTGTCATTAATATGGAAAGTAAGAGATTACCATGATACCACTTTGGCCAAAAAGGTAACCAACTCATATATATTGAAGAGCCTTTACATAAGTAATAAAATAAATGATTGACAGTATCCAAAAATTATAACTTCAAGGTAGCTAACCATGAGTTATCTTGATGCTTAATTAAGAATAAATTTGATAAAACTCGACATGCAGCTAAATTAACCTCTAAATGTCTTGCCATGATTGAGGTACAATTACTTTATTCACCCATTAGATAAATCATAGTAGGACACTTTATCATCCTCACTCAAGCTGGTGGTTAGAAGACAATGCAGGTGAAGCTTGGATTGAAATCAAAGGAACTGCAGCTTTGGAAGAGCCTTTGTAAGTGAAACAACAATTTGAAGAGTAGAGTATCAAAAATGAGCAAATAGTACACCCCTACCATCTTTTCATTAATAAAGTGATAATCAAATTCTTTATGCTTGGAATGGACATAAAAAAATAGGGTTAACTATCATATGCAAGGCACTTAATTAATTATCACACAATAAGTGAGATGGCTATCAATATAGTGCCACTACTCTCAACAAAAAATGCTAACCAAGAAATTTCAGCAATCGTAAAGGCAAGAGATATATGCTCGATCTACCTTTGCAACCTTAAAAAGAAATCAAGAAAATCTTATTTTCTCCTGAGAGGATAGAGACATGAAAACCCAAGTGCAATCCTCTACCAACACCATATAATAACTAAAACCTTCGGTGAAAGATATTGGGGTAGGTCCCCATAAGTCACCATGCACCTTATCAAGAGGAAATGCATAGATTTTACTTGATAAAGAGAAAGTGAGTTTGTAGCTTTTCCCCTTTGACAACTACTAGATATTGATTTCTGTTTTGTTAGCTATAAACATGAATAAACTTTTTCTCTTGTATAAACTTCAAAGACTTTGATTGATGGTGTCCCTACACTACTACCAAATATCACAGTGTTTTATTGGGTTGAACTGTTGCTAAGGCTTGAGGCATATACTCCCCCTTGTTTATGTCCTCTAGTTAGAACCTATTATTGGTGATCCTTAACAAAAAAAAAAAAAAAAAAACCACTTGATGAGAATTCAATTAAACATATTGGTTATCTATTGTGAGTTATCCCATAGATAACAAGTTTTTCTTTCTGTTGGGTACAATCAAGACTTCTACTAATTCAAAATTTCCAGTAGTTTTAAATTTGCCTTCACTAACGTATGATATCTTCAAGCTCTTACCATTTCGAACATAACTATCATTAATTCCTCATATGACACAATGTTAGGCATCTTATCTACATTAATGTATGTCATGTGTGTCACGACGATTGATTCAGCATAAAAAGTACGGTCATTCACATCTTCATTCAAATCCATTGCAACTAATGCCTAAGGAATTTCTTTTAATTTATTGATATAATTAGTCAAACCTATTCCAACAATCTATAGCTAAGTTATTAGCCTTGTTATAGATTTGACAAATAACCTTCGGGTTTTGAGGTGAACATTGCAGCTTATATGCTAACTCTGATGCCTAAGTTCTGACTTGAGGGTTTGCTTGCTCAAAACTAAGGTAAGGTGTGTACTTGAGAGCACACAAAATGGAACACTAGGAAATTAGAAAATAGTAACAAAGCTGGAAATTTGAGCTTATTCTATAGAGATTGAGGTGAAACATGAGGGATTAGTGGCCTAAGTTGTATGCTTGTGTACGAGAATCAAAAACAAAAGAAATGAAAGACTTCAATATTGAGGAAAAAAGGAAAAGAGAGAGAGAGAGAGAGAGAGAGAACTGAAAGTAAGGTGAATTCCAAATGGGGAGGAAGTTGCCTCACTCAAGTTGAGAGGAGTTAAATCTCTTGAGACCCACAATTGGGGGATGAGCACACATTCCTTGAGCCTTAAATGGAATGAGTAATTAGAAGGTTTGGAATTATTAGGATCACATTAAACATCCTAAGCAAGCTTTCCTGTAAGTTGATAAATTGATGCACATAATTGATTGATCATCTTAAGCTTTGGGAAGTTCCAACTTCTAAGCATTTTATTCTAATTTGCTTGAGTAAATTGAGTAGTGATACTATGAACTAATGAGGAAATTAAATTGTTTTGCTATTTTATTTCTAGGGTTAGCAATATTTAGGTTGAGGGGTGTAATTAGCACTCAAATTTAAGGTTTTCTTATACTTGAAAGAAGGATTTTATAGATCTTCTAAGTGCTAATCAGTATCTTTTAAGTTACATATATGTTCAGCTCTGATAAAAAATAAAAACATACATGTTCAGCCAACATTTGATGATCACCAATGTGTTTATTTAGTAAAGAATGCAACAAAATTAAAGACGACAAAAAGCACAACTCCTGCCATTGGCAAGGCAAAATTGAAAGTTGATGTTGAAGGCATCAAGCTCAAGAGGCAAAGGAAGACATGGAATGGTATTTGGACATCAAAAAGACAAGAAAAGATAAGTCGTTGTTGGTTTGGAGTTCTAGACCGATACCACTCCAATAGGCCATTGTGGTGAAAATGTGGAGAAGTCATTGCTATATCGGATGCTCAGTTCGACACCATTTCCGAAAGTGAGGGTCATTCCAATATCAAACCGATAAAGAATGAAAACTGGTGCAAAATTTTGACAGGACTCCAAGGCATTGCATGGTAACTTTTTGAGGCCCAAGACTTGATGTTAGATTGAATCGACAATATAAAGTATTGATGTTGGTTTGCAAACCGAAAAGGAAAGAAATTTGTAGAAGCTGGAGGTGCCTTATCCAACCAAAATAATACTATACGCGATAGGGTAGTGCAAATCGATACTAAGGTGAAAATTCCCATTTTGTGCATAAATTGAAGAAATATTTGAGTTGGGGAAGAAGTTCAGATAGACTAGAAGTAGAATACGTCGGGACTGGAAATTGTCAAGGAGGCTTAAAATCAAGAGAAGTGCGTTTCGACAATAAACCAATGTCGGCATTACTTGTCATCAATTTGAAACACGACAAGTCCTGGAACAAAGCCATGGAAGATGAGTAGTGTGATTAAGAGGCTGAGACATAAATGTGAAAAAAACTGTGACATATTTAGAATAAATGGAATTCTACTCCTGTAAGATCAAAAGGCGGTACCGCTGTCAAGGACAGCAGGAATGAATTAATTCTGGTTAATAGTTCAAGTACCCTTAGTTACTTTGTACTTGTAATAACCAGCTTTAGAGATTTTTTACTTTGCTTTCATTTTTAGTTTATTTTCTTTCCACACTAGTACTAATCGTGGATGGAAGGTGGCTGAGAGAGAGATGTTGTAGGTAGATTACAAAGACGACCCGATCAAGTTGTATTGGAGGGAGAAGACCAAAATCAGCAGTCATAATGCCCCAAATTCACCCTCATTTCATATTCAAAGATCGATGAGGGAGCTATGAATCCACCACCCAACATGTCCCCATCAGACCACAAATCGTGCAGAGGCACAAAGAGTGAGAATCCATATGCGCATATCAAGGACTTAGAATAAATTTGTTTCAACTTCAAAAAATGTTCAAGTGAACCTGACGAGGATGAAAGTTATTCTCAATCACTCTAAAAGGTGAAGGCGAAGAAATGGTTCGATACCTTGAGGTCTAGACGTGCGAGGAACAGGAATTACTTCAAGCTGCTTTTTATCACAATGCGATAAGTATAGAGTGAATTGATTAGAAACGTAGATACAAAAATTTATTAAACATTTAATTATAGCTTATAGTTGAAATTACTTAAAAAGAGAATATTATAAATACTGAATTGATATAGAGATGGTAAGAGGATAACTTTTATAATTCAGCAAAGAATATTAATCACACATAATTTCCAAGAGCAAGTAGTGCAACCTTGCCTGAGAATGAATAGGGTTGTGACCACATAAACAGAAGAGGTGAATGGTCGTTATCCATGACAAACCAAGGAGAGGCTGCAACCAACCTACTTGCCTGTTGAGGAGCAGCCCATGTGGCTGACAAAGGTGATAAGACGAAAGGTAATATAAGCAGAATTCTAGTGACGGACCAACAAAATAACCCATGTCATTAAAGAAGTAGGACCCATAGAGCCAATACCATGACCTGCATGAGACCGACAAGAAACAACGTAAAAAACATCAAGAAAAGACGACTGCGTCTCACGTAGGGGGGGCGTCGAGCGCTGTGACCCTTCAGATAAGTTTCTCATCATCATATACCAGAGGTATTTATTACAACTACTGAAGTCTCAAATATATAAACAATTCCCTGAAGTGAGATATTTTCTCTGTTTCTTGGATATAGTCTACAAGGCAATATAATGGCACGAACTCTCAAAGAGGAAGAAGGAAGAGTCTTGAGTGCTTTGACTGAGCTTCTAACTGCGCATGTGAGCCCAATAATGCATAATTCACATATACAGAGCCATGGTAAAATTATCAAGGGTGCTGAGATTCTGATAGGACACTAGCCAGGGGAATTTCCCCCTCCCAATACAATCAACTTCTTACAAGATCAATCTCTCCCTCATTTCTTCTTCCCAGAGCCAATCGTTAGGAGCTCAAAGCTCCGTAGCGGATCTTCGCGCCCACCTCTTGCTGCAGAAGCACGAGTGAAAGATGATGATTTCGATTCAAAACCAGGTTGGATCCTTTGAGTCGTAGACAGGCGGCCACTGCCTGAGACCAGACGGCTTGCACGAGTCTCAGTAGGTTCACCAGAGGAGCTTGGGCGGCTGCTTGATACAACAGCCCTCTTTGAAGTACTGCCATTTCGAGAGGAGCTCCGGGGTCTTTCAGAATCAGTTTGCTGAAAGAAACAGCCCAAGTTTAGAAAAATGGGCAAGGGTTGATGGTGTAGTTAAAACATTTGGACTTCTTTTCAGGGGAAAATGACAATTAGGGTGTCTGCTACAACTTAAAACCAGAACCAAGTACAGAAATGGAAGGGACAAAGTAATAAGAATTTAACTTCATGCACAATGTGCACATCTTATTGTTGCAGCAACTCACCACATCCTTTGAAGATGGTACATCCTCCGAACCTCTGTGCCTGGACTGGTCACCATGATAACCAGAACCTGAGTTGTTCCTTCTAGAAAATGCCTCAACTGCACCTGAGAATCTATCTCGAATCTCTTGTCCCACTAGATGAAAGAAGTATTTGAATCAGAAATAGGAAACAAACAGAAGTTTTTTCAAAATAAAATGAAAGCACTATAGACCACACCATCAGTGATGTTCAAACCATCTCAGAGAAATACCAAATTCTTCAGACACATCAACTCAATTATAGAAATGTAAATTTAAATCCATGACACAGAAAAAGAAAGCAAGTAGTTGAGAGAACACATCCATAACTTAGAATCTAAATATCTAGGTTGGCAATTAAAATTGATTAAATAGAAACCTTGACCAACACATTTCTGAACCTTTCTGTGAAAGAAACAAACCTGATGGCCGCTCCATTCTTTCTGCAGATGGTCCAGGATTTAAAGCTGGTTTTCCACTAGGCTGCTGGAAAGGGATGTGAAGAATAAGAGAAACAATTTATAAAAGAATAGTAAGTTACACAAGCCAAGCAACTAAGAAGAGCTTACCCGCACTCTAGAACTGGATCCAATTTGCGGATACTTGAGTACGGTCCAGTCAAATACATAATCAAACTGATAACCTGCACCAATTGTCATTCTCAAAACTAAGATTAAGCAATTGCAGCACTTCTATCAGTCTATAGTTAAGATCAACTTGCAGAATAAATATTTAAAATAAAAATAACAAGAAATGAAAATAATATTCAGATATTGGAATACAAATGTCTATAAGTCTACCTTCACGAATAAATAGGTCCCGGAAAAGCCTCTTCAGGTATGAATAATCTGGTTTGTCATCAAACCGCAATGATCGACAGTAATGGAAATATGATGTGAACTCTGATGGATATGATTTGCAAAGTACCTGTGAAATTAGCATTCCATGTAAATCCGGTTAATAAATATGCAAGAGAAGCTAGCAGTGGGGATATATAACTCAACAACCCAGTGACTTAGTAATCATACTTAAGACCTGTTTGGGAGAGTGTCTTAAAAGCAAAACAGAATGCTCAAAGGTAAAATGCAAATTTTAAAATTTCTTGAATAGAATTTCTCAAACTTGGGCTACACATTCCCAACATGATTCGTAGACAAAAAGTAGGGAACACAATGTGGGGAAGCAAATATTTATTTCATTAAATTCTTTAAAATGCCAAATTTTCTAATAAAAGCCCTTTCTAAAATACATTCCAAATCATAAAATCAATTTCATAGAAATAATGGTTACTTCTTCCCCTACTTGTACTGCTAAAAGTAGAAGTTAAAAGTTAATCTAAACAGGCTCTTAAAATATTCAACATATTACTTGCTCCTACTTCTGCTGCTAAAACTAGAAGTTAAAAGCTTAACCCAAACAGGCTCTTAATATATTCAACATATCATAAGTGTCCTATCGGAGCAAAGAACGGCACCTCTATGGGAGTCAGCATCTTCTTTTCACTGATCTTGTCATATTTCTGTTTTTTAGTACCGGCTTTCAAGCCCTGCCATGGAAGGCTGAGGCAGGAATATAACAAACTGAGTTAGAAATGCGAAAAAAGATTCAAAAGAATACAAAAGTGACGTCGTTAGTCATTTTCAACCTTCCCCTCAAAAAATACATTAGCACATAACCAAGAGATTCCAGATCATCTCTCCTGCTTTGTTCTGCAAGCAACATTCAATCACATCAAAAAACAATCATACTAATGCAAGGTTGCAAGAATCTGAATATATGATAGCATGAGCAAAAAGCCATGTTTTGTTACAAGTTGCAATAAGTCAACTTCACTCACCAACTCCGAGGTGTGTGTTAACACTTGCATAGCGAGCTGTTCCAGTGAGATTCTTGTTTTCTCTGAAAGAAAAAACAAAATGAATATGCATGATGTTTATCAAAGGCCAATCATTTTGCAGCTAAAACATCCTAACCATGCATTATAGCCTTCATCATCAAGGTCTAGATACTGTTGTCTAACTTTTCTTTAGCCTTTTTTTAACAGTAGATCATTTGGTTATTGCAACTGGATTATACAGACACCAAGGCCTACCTGCTTGATGGCAAGTAACCCTGAATAATGACAACCCACAAGTACACATAATAAACAAGTACTAAAAGCAAAAATCCCCATTCATCAGTAATCTAGGATCCGTTGCAACAATCACCATCCATTTAATCTGGTTTTTGTTTGTGTCAGAAGGATAATAATCACATCTCTTTGACATATCAAAACTCTTAAATAAGCATAATAGGCTCAGAATTTCAAACTTCCTTTGGAAGTAAGATAAAAAATGACTACCAAATTGAGGGTTTTCTCTAGTTCAATAAAAACAGGTGCTTGAGAACCTGGAAAAGTATGTCATACCCCTGGGATGCTTAAAATCAGCAATTATTACATGATAGAAAGGAAACGCAAAAAACGGAGGAAACATTACATTACTCTCCTCTGTTCCTTCTCCCTAAAATCATTATAACAAAAATTAAAAATAGACATGCATGCCAAGCATCTCGCCATGCATATGGATATAGATATATGGAAACTTTCACATAAGAATGCATCAGAAAACAGAGACTAGCTTGCATATAGAACAGCAATATTACAATTGGAGTTTAACAAAATGGGACACAAGGTCCTAAACAGAACAGCGAGAAATGGTTATATCACATTCCCTAGAAAACTAAGGAATGTCTCCCACCTGTAAGGTATGTGCTTGTGTGTCTGAAAATCCCGGTACTTCTTAGCAAGGCCATAATCAATGATGTAAACCTGTGAGAATGTAAACAGGCAAAAAAAGTTAATCTGCATTTATTCAGAACAATTTTTATGACAATATTGGATAATTATTTTTTGGGAGTACTATATAGTTCTAGACAGCCTTTGCATATATAGCTTGTAGTTCTGCAGAAAATTCCCAGTTGGCATGGGCCAAGGTCATTTCTCAAAGCAGCATAAAATTTATTGTCAATCAGATGAGCTCAAGAAAATTTGGGTTGATCATATGGCAAGCATGTATTGGCCTAAATATAACTAAAAACAAGAATTAGCAGACAACAGAAATACTTACATTCTCATTATGATAATAAAAATTCAATAAAAGCCCCATTATCCCACCATTCATTTCCTAAACTCACATGCAAGGTGCATTAGTCACCTAAACATCTAGAGATGAGTATATATAATTAAATAAAAATTATGCAAAATATTTGTCCAGAATTTTAGAACATGAGATATTTGCTTTGTCACTTTAAAATTAATTCTAAGGAGACAATTTAACTTCTCAGCATTGTGAATAATTTTGTGCCAGAAACCTCTCAGACCATACAAATTATTAAACTCCAAATGTGAGTATGCTAAAGAAGTTCCACTATAAACTTTAGCAGTTTATCTCATTAATTCTTACCCATATATGTCAAACATAAAAGTGACATGAGATTTCTGGCACTTTTTATATTCAAAAAGATTTTATTGCCAGTGAACATCAAACAGAGAATCTTACAACCAACTGAAAGTGGTCAAAACACTTCTATGTATGGAAAATGCAGACATTATGCAAGCAATCAAAGTATTCAATAAAAGAGTGTACCTGATTTGCTTTTCGTCCTAAACCCATTAAAAAGTTATCAGGCTTTATATCACGGTGAAGAAAACCCCTTGAGTGCATATATTCAACTCTATTAATCTACATAAAACAGAGGAAAAAGTGTAAGTATAGAAGCTACACAAACAAAACACAACTATGTTGGAAATATCAGCTTGCTTACTAGTTGATCTGCGAGCATTAAAACTGTTTTCAATGAAAATTTCCGATTGCAGTAGTTGAACAAGTCCTCAAGGCTTGGTCCAAGAAGGTCAATGACCATGGCATTGTATTCACCCTCAACTCCAAACCATTTGAGATGGGGAACGCCAGCTTCATCCAAAAAGAAATAAAATAAATACATATGTATAAAATAGACAAATAGAATTGACTTTGACTCAACAAAATAACCAGACATGTATGAATAGAAAAAATAGGAACTTACTTCCTCCTTGAAGAAGCATATACAATTTGGACTCATAGTGAAGTTGAGGGTGCTTTGTCTTTACAGGTTCCTACAGAAAAGAGAGAGTGTTAAGTTAGTAAAGTGGAATGAAAAGAAAATAACCATGGAGAATTATTAGTGTCCAAGGGCATTTACAACCTTTATGACAAACAAGCAAAACTATGATCAAAATCAAACTGAACAAAAGCTTAGCCTGATACTGTTCTTAGGAGGAAACTTATACTATAAACTGCAAGTAAAAACTAGTGTGAGTTCAACTCACAAGCAATTTACAAGTGAAGGACTGCTTCTTTTGTGCTGTACCCAACATTGTTCATTGGATAAAGCTCAAATCTTATTAAACTTGAAACTTCTATAAACACCAAAAGTAGGAGTAGCATGCAATTAAAATGGGTATCATCTAAAAATATCTATATTGCAGAGATGATATCAAAACAGACCAACTAACTTAACAATACCCTCTTTAAGAATGCACATTTGAAAAAAAACGATAGTTAATATGTTTAACTCAAAGGTTCAAACCATCCATGTCCATAGGCTAGTCATCTCTTCATGGGTCCTCTAGACTACCATGTTTTATCTGCTCTTTTAAACCGCTCACAAACAAATTATTTTGCAAGGCTTATTCTATTCCAAAAGAAGATCATTCCTTTCTTCTGATATTGCTACGAGCTAAAATGAATAAAATTAAACTCAACAAAACCTTATCTCAACCATCTAGAAACAATTAAAGAACTTGCTTCCAGCCAACAATTCTCTTGGATATAACATCAAACAGGAGTTGTAAACAACATTACACTTGATCGTTCAATCTCAATACCATCAAATAAAATAAGGAAATCTTCAGCATATAAAGAATTCACGTACCAGCTTAACAGCCACTTCTTCTCCAGTTTGTACATTAATCCCTGAAACAAGTCAAATCACCATTAACACAAACAATTCCCAGACCAACAAAGCTACATTTGATGGAAAAGAATCCCCACCTAAGTAAAGCTCTCCGAACGATCCACTCCCGATCTTGCGGCCGAGCTTAAACTTCCCACCAATCACATGATCCATGATGCTAAATCCCAATTAAAATCAAAGCCCCAAAAACAAAACAATCTCGACCCTTTCCCTCTTAACCCAAAAGACCATTCACCATTACAAATCACAAACAAACCTTTCCCCTCGATACAATTTCGATGCCCTTCTCGCAGACCGATCAAATCTCCCAACAACTCTCAGATCCATCAATTCCCAACACACACAGTGGCACAATAACCTTCTTAATCGCCCACAAATCAACAAATCTGCACATATAGTTTCACACCAACACAATAATAATCAAAACCTAACATCGATTCCGCATCGTCGGTGAAGAGAAACCCTAAATCCCCGCCGCCTACAGGAAGCGGATCGAAACCCTAGGTTTAGGATCAGCGGACCCACATTTTCTTAGCAAAGAATCTGCGGGGAAAAGAATGGGTTTTATACAAAGATTACAGGGAATGCAAAATTTGTGGGAAAATAGAAAAGTGGGAAAAGAATCTAAAAAGAAAAAAAAAACAAAGATTTTGGATTCGAAAATTGAAGCTTTGGATCTGTATGGAGAGAGAAAGACAGAGGGTTTCTGGAGATTCTGAGGAAAAGAATTTTGAGATGAGATGAGGAAGAGATGAGGAGGAAAGCAAGGAAAAGAGATGGAAAATGGAATGATAATAAAGAAGGAAAGTGGAAAAAGCCTGGCTGCTGATATTGTTGGGTTTTCATATTCTTTATTTCATTTATTTATTTATTTATTTAATAATTTCGTAAAAGAAGAGGAAATGTAAGAGAAGGATCTACCCTCTCCTTTTTGTAACACATTCTTTTTATTTTTTATTCTCAACAAAAATTGTAATGAGGTTTAAAAAAATAGTCTAATTTCTAAAAACCAAAATTAATTAGAATGAAATATTCATTAGAATAGAAAAGAAGTAAAGAAAGAGAAGTAATGATGGAGGAAAGGACCGGTGAGGAGCTAAATTGTCTCACCTTCCTGCTTTTGGGCGAAGACAAGGTGGAGCAAACAAATCAGTACTATCCATCTCTCCCATCTCTCCCTCTTTATAAAAATTATTATTAATGTTAACCTATAGAGAAGGGTATTTAATATTTGGGCAATTTTGTTGGCATTTGTATTGCTTGCATACCAAAAAAATATGTAGTGTTGTTTTCAATGGTTTTATAGATGGTGAAATAGTTGGTAACCGATATGTTGTACAAATTTTTAAGTGGGGATGAGTTGTGTGGTCCAAATTTTGACCCTTTTTATAATTCATATATTAGGCCATGGACCCTCCTCCTCTCTCTCCCTACCTTTTCCATCTGCATTATTATTATATCTTGTCTGCATTCTAGGCCTCTCTATCTCTTCATTTACATCATTTTTTTCCAACCCTAAATATGTCCATTTGCATGATTAGTAAATTTAATGGTTGGATGATTAATTTTGTGTGTTGTATTAAAAATGGGTAAATTGCTACAAATGTTGTGAAAAATATGAATAGAAGAAGCATTGGCTTTTCATATGATATGTGAGTGGGGGATCTCTTTCTTTATATGTTCAACATTTTTTATATAGCCATTGAAATTATAAGATGAATTTTGTCCTGTTTGTATTGAGAAGTTGGGGTGGCTTGCTCTAATGTGTATGGCATCTAGCGTAAGTCTAGAGTGCAAGCCTAACTGTTGGTTGAATTGGGCTAGGCCCGGGTTAAAGCAAGTTGCACCGTAAGCCCAAAGGCAGGAGAATCGTCATTTATAAGGTTCTCCCTTGAATGAGCTAGGCCATTAGGACCACCTAAAGTTGGTGAGAAGTGTTAACAAATATAGAACACGCATTCTTATATAGTTTGTTGGTTAGAATACTTTAAATATAGAGCCAGTGATGATTATTAATTAAACCATTTTCTATAATTCTATTGACTCATTTAGTAGCTTTTTACTAATCCAATCATAGGATTATGCCACCACAATTTTTTTGATGTATAGATGATGACAAAAAACATCTACTATGGGAGTTTGAGTAAATTGGGTGGATTCTCTTAATTAGTCATTTTTCTTTTAAAGCAACTTTTATGAATTCTACATTCTAGTGTTTGTTTGAGTAGAAGGGTTGAACTAATTGAGAAAAATTAAGAAAAATATATTATCTTTCATCATTTTTATTTAATTAATACTACTATTATTACTACTACATTGTTAGTGTGGTGTGTGAAGAGGCATGTGCGCCCTCTCCTTTAAAGATAATATTGACTAATTGAAGTGAGGTAGCTGGTTAGGCCAATAAGAGGAGACAAATGATAAGAGAGAACATAATTGGGAGAATCATGTTGTCCCCTTTTATATGCAACTTACATGGAGTGTTAAAGGTTAAGATTAGGTTTGTTAGAAGTTATGACCATACCAATGGTTGAATAGTACATGCCATCACACCTTGTTAATGCCCAATCAAGAAATGACTATTGGTCACTTGATTTTGAGGTAAGGTCTTATTCACATTGTAAGCATGAGACAGGCATCCAATCACATTAAATACGCAAATTGTCTTGTCACTTATGGGATCTAAAAGAGACAACATTGTGAGCAGAGACAACATTGTGGGCACCCCCTACCTGCTCATCCTAAAGCATCCTCTCTTGGGCTTACATGTACCCTTATGGTGATAGGCTTGCCAACCTTCTATATCCTTATAGTTCCTATTACACCCCAAGATTTAAGACTATGGTCTAGTATAATGTCCAAGGTTCACCTAAGTATTTTAGAACTTAAAGTGTGAATTAAGGAAAAAGTTAAGAGTTTGGGCTCAAATTTTTTTACTTTCATGCCTTTGGAACATAGTTGTTTAGATTAAAAAACTTCGAGTCTGCTCTATATATTGACTTAGTTGTGTTGAAATTTCACTATGTATGAGAAATAGGCTATTTGTAAAACTTTCTCAATTTAAGATAAAAAGTGATGGATTTTGTTGTTTCTATGTTGGTAGAACTAAAAATAATCTTTTGGAAATTTCATTTTTTTTTGTAAATTCTACTCATGCAAGCCATTTCCATAATTTTTTTTTTTCATAAAAGTTGTCATTTAAATAATTTTCATAACTAGACTAGAAAATCAAATTTTGATTGAATTAAATTTGGTTTTTGAAAATATTTTTATTTAATTCAAATAGGGGTACTCCATTATTTACGTTATAAATTAAAGTAAATGGAAATATAAATAACAAAGTAAGGACATTTATTTCAATGTTCACAATGTAGGGGCACATAAAGGTTGTCTCAAAGTCGTGTGGGTTATCTATGCAAGTGTGTGAAATTTTGGAAGAATGACAACTTCGTATAGGCTTGCATTGGTACGTTGCTCAAAGTTCCTTCCACAAGGTCAAATTGCTTAGCGCTTAGTTTGCATAATGTAAAATGCTTGAGAAACTATGTGGACTCAACTTGTTCATAGGTTTGTGTACACAAACTTAACTTTCTTAAAGGTTTGCATATGTGGACTCAACTTGCTCAAAGGTTTGCATACAAGGATCTAAGTAGCTCAAAGGTTTGTGTACACAACTCTAAGTAAACTTTTAGGCAAGTTTGCATTTTCTGCTATTTTTCATTTTCAACCATTTTAAACTTGTTTTTTCATCCTTGTAACACCTAAAATCTAGATTTAAATATTCATTCAATAATTTTAACTATGATAAGTTCTATTAACATCCAAAAACTTGATTTACATAAATCAAAACCAAATTTACAACACAAAAAGAAGAATCGCCATCTCATATTCTATTACACAATAGTATAGTACATTACCAAAATTACAATTCTCATTTTTTTTTCCATATATGACAATAGGTAGCATGAAACACTCAAATAGGGAAACCACCCTAAACACAACCAACAAGATGTTTGTAAGTTTCACATGATACTTCAACTATTTTTCTCCTCTTGAATTCCTTCAACTATGTCTAAAAAATCATTTTTAAAAAGATGAGCAATAACTTAGTGGTGTAGAGTTATTTTACAAAAATTGAAATATATAAAATACCAGTTTAATGATTTTCAAACAAGAATTTATTTAGAGGCAAGTGAACTTTTGAAGGCATGCATTTATTTTCACTACTATCAATTTTCAACCTATCAAATACTTTCTAGAAGACTTTCATATACCTTTCTTGGTATCTTGTTAGTTGTTTGTAGAATTTCAAATAGTAATTTATCTACTTATTAAGCAAGTTGATTATTCTTTAGCATTTAGTTTTTTACTTTGATTTCCCTTTTCAATTGCAACTCTATGTTTAGAGAGAAGTACAAAATTCCAGTGTTTTTTTTTTTTTTTAGTTTCTCTCTCACATTTAAGACTAATTATTAAAGACAATAATTTCAAGCTAGCAATTGAATCATCTTTAATTGTTGTCGTGTGTCATTTAGTCCTACTAAGTGTCTTAAAACAACTCTCTCCTCACACTTGCCTTAGCCCCTTTTTGGATAAATCTTGATAATACAAATGACTTCCAAAACATCCACTAAAATGTAGAAAGGTTGGCTAAAATTTTCAATCACACAACCATGCTAGTTGTTGACTAAGCTACCAACTTCTCTACTACTAAAACAAGTAGTTTGTCTTTAAAAAAAAAAAGAAAAAAAAAAAAGAGAAATCTCACTACATTAATCTACTATTAAAGTATTAATTTACATCAAAAGACTAAAAAAACAAAAAACTAATATTAGGTTTATAATAACTTCAAGACATTGTAGTTACTCCCTCATTAGAAGAAAAAATTGAAAGTTAACATGGTGATGGGCATGTTTCCTAAGAGATTTGCTAGGTGTAATGCAATGATTACATCCCTTTCGATTTCCAATGCCATTTTTCTTCACATATATAAGGTGTTTTCCCACTGATATTCTTTTTCTTTTTGTATTCTCTATTTCTTACTCTCCATTTCTTTTCACCCATGTATCGTTACTTCTTGAGTAGTTTTTCCTATTCGCTACACTTTCCCCCCAACTTCAAGGTATCATCCATGGCTTTTGGGTTGTTGCTTCCAAATCCCACCTTTTGTAAAGGTTATGAGCTTGTATTGTAAAAACTTGTTGTGACCTTTGCATGCAGAGGAAGGATATATCTTGTAGAGTATTTAAAGGTTGATTCTTGCTTGTCTCTTCCTTCCCTTTTAAAACATTTCTTCAATTTTACGAAAGTTTCATTACATTGCATTAACCCTAATACCTTCGATGATTTCATAGCAGTTATTATGATGAATATGACACTTAAGTACCGTGGGGACTATGGGAGCTTATGTTCATTTACTAGGTCAAAAGATATAGTTCTAACACTTGGTACATCTCCATTAAATAGGAATCAAGTTTGATTTCTAATATTCTCAACTCCTAGAAGAAATTGGAGAAACAAGGATTCCTTCTAATCATGGGAAAATGTGAGAGGTCACATAGCCTTGATAAAGGCCCTTCTTTTTCCCTTGGATATTTAGTCTTCATTTTACTCATTTGGATTTTGACTTGTCTTTCATGTTTTATAAAGTACAAAGGATAACTTGTGACTAGTATCTAGCACAACTATTTCAAGAGATTAGGTAGGTCATTAATTTTGATGTGTTCTTCAAACATTTAGCTTTTAACTCTCGTCTCACCAACTAGATAGGCTATAAGCCATTTGTATGGAACATATCCTAGTTGGCTTAGTTTATGGTGTCACCATGTCAAATTTTAGGCCCTTATCTCAAGTTCCTACTCTTGTCCTTAGTTTTAAGGAATTTGTGCTACTTTTCCATAGTAGCATGCCTCTAAAGGAAATGGAAACACTAATCCTTATTCTCCTTAAACCACTCGGGATCTAAGGGCTTGTTTGGTTTCTATTTTCAAGAATTATTTTCTGTTCTTGAAAACAAAAAACACAAAAAACTTGTTTGGGGAAAGGGGTGTGTTTTTGTTTTTTATGTTTCCTGTGTCATCAAAAACCATTTTTTTTAGAACAATAAAAATATGTTTTCATTGTTTTTTCATTGTTCAAAGAATAGATTGTCTTTCGTGTTTTCTCCTCTATTCTTTTTGTGTTTTCTTAGCTATTTTTTTGTATTTTCATAAAGGTGAGTTCCACCCAACCACCACACCCCCACCCGCAAACTCTTTCTTCTTCCTTAAATTATTGAAATTAATATACTTACACATGGTGACAAACTCATCCTTTGTTTAAGAAAATTATAACTAGTGTAAACATTTCAAAATGGAATAATTTTTTTTTCAATTTAAATGAATTGTGCATATGAAAATTATTTAAATATTTATAATATCAAGTTAATGGAATAAAACACTTTATTAATTAAAAAAAACTTTCAAACATGTTTTTTATTTTACTTATTCTAAAAAACTTTTTTATTAACTCAACTAAACATGTTTTTTTTAGAACAAAAACTATTTTCCAGAATTCAATTCCCAAATGCAATTTTTTTTTTTTTTCTGAAAACACAAAAAACTGTTCTCAAAAACTGTTTTCCAAAACAGTTTTAAAAAACAACAATCAAACAGGCCCTAAGTCTCATACTCTAAGAAAGTGGTTAACTTAATACCTCATCCTTTAGCGATATTTCTATTGGGATTAAGCCTCTAAACACAATACATGATGTAACAAATTCAAACTTAATTGTCTTCTTGTTATCCCTTTTATGCATTGACATTGATTTGAGCATTTAGTTCATATATTTTACATTGTGCATGACATGGGTGCATTAGGAGTTACATGGAGGATAAAAGTTATGAGTTCTTTGTAAATAGATAAGTTATTCACAGTTAGTTTATGGATTGATTTGGACAATCCATTAGAGACTATAGTATACCACCTCCTAATTGGAATGATGACTTGTCTTGGTCATCGGGATGAGTTTTCCATGGTAAATGCATTAGTGTATGTCATGCACAGTAGACATGACCTATAGTGAATCATGATGTAAGGCTATTAATTGTTATAATCTACTAAGTTATTACATTGCATGGACTCTCAACCTTAAGAGGATATTGAATCTATGTCAAAATCAATAAAGTGTTTTGACCTATGGATGAGATCTTAAAATGGTTATATATTTCTATGAATTGGGTCATTATTAATGGAAGTTGTTGATAACAGGTATTCTCAATGATATCTCATTGGTTTAGGACTATATGTCCCCTTAGGTGATACAAAGGACATGTGATCATGAAACATGTGGTCGTAGTAATTCCTTTAATGGAATTTGACATATGCTCCTTGAAGTTGGAGTATGTCAATTGATGACATAATAAGTAGATTTTTAACTCAATGATTTGAGAGGTAATCTTGATAGGCGATAGCACTGCTTTATTATATTATAAACACCAATTCATGGAGGGTTTGCATGCAATGGATAGTAGGTTACAAACCTGAGTTTTGTCTCATTATTATCTATATAAGATACTGAAGTGCAGTTAATTCTCTATAATGGGATGTTGAATTAACTTCAAAATTATATTCTAAGGGAGCCAATACTCCTATGGGTCCCAATGGTCCCCTATCTAAGTTCATATACCATGTTGGCATGGTGTATGAGGGTTGGATTAACTCTTGGTTCACTCTTGTGCATAAAGGCATTTTAGTAATTATGCAAGGTTGCACATGGGATAGTGAATAAGGTCTTTGGATTGAGAAAATTGATCAATTAGATGGCCTATGTAGTTAATTAATCAATTAGGACCCATTTTAGGTTAGAGTAAGTGACCCAAACCCATGTGGGCTTAAGTTATTTAAACTCGGTACAAGAACCCCATAAATACCCCTTCATGGGGTTAAGGTTTCCTAATGGCCTTTTGACTTTTGTCTTCCAGATCCAAAGAGAAAATGAGAGTCTAGACATCCACATTTCCAAAGTTCATTCTTTAGAGTGTCATGGACATGGTTCTAGTTGCCGGGCAAAAGACTTTGGGCATAGGACCTCTAGAGCATTCATGCACATTCTTCATCAGATGGATTTCAATCTAGGAACATCAAGATCGTAGGTATGAGTTTTAATCTCTATATTTTTATTATTCCATATTTTTTAAAACCATTTATTTCCATTGTGTTAGATTTAGAGATCCTTAGGGATAGATGCATGCACCCTACAAGATCCAAGGCATGGGAATTGAGTAATCCAAGTTTCCTAGATAACACTTTCTTGCTTATTGAGAGTATTCGACTAGCATGTTTCAACTACTACCTCTTATGCCTTTCCCTCACTCCTCTACCTCAACCCACTCTTCCTTGGAAAAGAAAAAAAAATCCTCATGATTGATATTGAGGCCATGAAGGATCTCATATATATAGTAGAAGATTACTTCATTCTCATGTTAGAAGGTGGAAAGTCAATTCCTTCTCAGTTTAAACCTTTCTAAATAAGGGCAAATCATGCTTAAATCAAGTCTCTCTTGTTCCCTTGAGAAGAAGGTTGCCCCTTATTGATAACTCCTCATTATAAAAGGAAGAGTTATTATAGCATTATCCTTGATCATCAAGGATTGCCCAAGAAATGGATTTTTTTTATTCTTTGAAAAATGAATCCAAACGCTTGATCCCTAAAGGGATAGATGCATCTATAGATCTTAGGTGTAATGAAAACTAAATAAGTCTTTTAAAATTTATTTTAAGGTGATTAAAAGTAGAATTCATACATCAAATTTAGTTGTTCCCAAATCATTTTTCCAGTTGATTAAAAAAGACGTCGAAAACCTAGGGATCTTTCATTCGATAGCTTTCTCTTAAATCTTGGTAATGGAGATTGGTAGACTTTGTTCTAGAAGGATAAAGGCTAGGGTTTGCTCTCTTTAGAAGATAATAATGAATCATGATAGTCTATCCATAAACCTAAGAGGATTTATATATGAGTTCATCTTAGGCTTGGGTCACTTAATCTACTTCATTGATTCCTAATGAATTTATTAGCATGATTAAACTCCAATTAATTAATTAATTAACCAAATCTAAAAAAACCATTCATAAGTTGTGCAATCCTATATTTTTACCAAAATGCCTTTATGCACACATATGAGTGAAAACCTAAATTTCCCTCAAAATAACATGTCATTAAAGAGTGTCAGTTTGAGTAAGGACTATTGGGACCTATAAGAAAATATCTCCCTTATAATTCGATTATGAAGTTGACTCAACATTCCACCACATCAAGTCAACTATACTCTAGTATCATATGATATTAAATCAAGATGTAAATTAATAATTTAATCAATTTCTCGAGTCTATTACCTACTAAACATTACATGTAAGCTTGTCATAAATAGGTGTTCATAATTTAATGAGGTAAAAATTATCAACCTCTTAATATTACCTCTATCATCCTTGAGTCCTCTTATTATGTGATTGACTGATATACTCAAGCTCATAATGGGAAAACATAGTACTAATAGCAAAGGCAATATTTAAACAAAAACAAAATGAAATCTACTAAGAGTAAACAACTCATTTAACTAAGCAATTAACTACTCCTAAAAACTAATACATATGTTGAACTAAGAACTAATACTAGCAATTGGATTCTTAGCAACGATGGCAAATTTCTTCACTAATCCTCTATGATATATAAAATATTGAAGCTTTAATGCAGTAGCCAAGAAAAACTAATAGATTTATTATAGCTTATAGTATCTTGATATTATCCTCAAGGAATCAAAATAAATGGTGGATTGTGCCTATGACAAATTAACTTGTTGTTGCTTTTATTTAAGAAACTAAGCTAAGAATTACTCATTAAAAGTATGATTTTCATATGGAAAACACAAACTTGATTTAAGAAAGACAATACATAAAAGCCTTATAAGTTTTTACAAATTAAATTTTGATCCAAAGTAGATAAATAACATTTCAATATCTAATTAAGAATTATAGTCTTTCCAAGATTGAGTCATCTCTACAGAGCATTAAATCTAGAACTTTGATTTTCAAACTCTGAATCCCAATTCTTAATAGTTATTCAATAATGAATGGATCATTGGTTTCTTATCTTAACACCCTTTATTCATCTAATAGTTTCTCCTCAATTAGCAATCATAGAGGATCACACCAGGTTAGCCATTGATCATATCCTCTTATGGATCGATAGACCCCTAGCATGCATCTACTACATCTTTAATAAGGATAAACTAACAAAAAAATTAATTCCTAAAAAAGCTTAAAACTTGAAACCATTAACCATGAAAAAATATACCTTTTTGCTACCCCATTTCTAGATTATTCATCTTCAATACTACATCTCAAGAAAGAAAGAACTTATCAAATCATGGCTAAAAGTACCAATAGAATAATCGTTGGTTGAAAGAACCAACCTAATAATCATTATTGGCATTCAAGGAACAACAAAAATTTAGGAAATTCATCGAAAATATATTAAAAGAAAATAAAAAATAACCTTATGTCTAATGATATAATCATCTTTGTCTATTTCTCCATGCATGTCCTTCCCAAGAACACTAATGAAAGTACTTGTATAATTGTCTAACCTTAACCTTAACTAAAGCAATTCTAAAATGACTCAAAAATGATCAAAAGTTGAAAATGAACAATCCTCAAAAAAAAAAAAAAAAAGGTTGAATTAATCATATGTCATAAGATTATGGGGTAATGGGAATTGAAGCCTTATAGTAAAAAATTGTATCAAAATGTCGATATCACATTGTACACTAAGGATCAATGCTATCATAAAAAATCTTTTGTTGAAATGAAACTGTGGTATTGATTTGATGATTGAAATTTTCTCTTTTACAATTTGTTAGCTTCAAATTTAGAGTTTCAATAAATTTAGGTTGGGACAAGTCCCATTCAACTTTAATTCTCCCTAAATCAACTTTTCCATGGAATTATACTCAAAAAGCACTTTTTCAAGTCTTTGTCAAAATCTAGATTTGGTATCTAAGTGGTGTTGAAATGGTTTAATAAAGACATCCTCAAATCTGAATCTTCTTAAATTTAAATAATACATGTCCCTGCTATTGAATTTAGTACTAAAATTTTAATACCAAGCTTTGTTGGTATCGACTTCTATTTTAGAACATATTAATATAAGGGACGATGTTTGAGTCTATTTAGTTCCTTCATCAAATTTTCAATATTGAAATGATTCTAATACTAGGTGTTATTAACAAATTTGGCATTGTTCATTATTTTGTTTTTGTATCAAAGTTTTGCACTAATATTATGATAAAAGGCTCCTTTGTTAAGGTTCCATCCATTATACTGACCAATTTTGATTTGAGTTTCTTGGTATCAAAATAATGTAAAGAATCTATTGGAATATCTAGATTACTCCATTCCAAGTCCTAGATCATAGGGGTGCATGTAAGACTATCCTAGGGATATCTAGATTTATGTAACAGAAATATTCAAAATCATGAACCTTAGATCTAAGTGCATAGAAAACAAAAACTATGATTTGGATGTTTCCAGATCAATTCCATTCAGAGAAGAGGGTAGTGCGGATCTCGAATATTTTACAATATTTTGCCCAATGGCTCTCTCTTAGACCTTAGCATATGAGAATGGTGGAATACTCTATGTAGGGATCGAGGCTAGGGTTCTTATTTTTTTTATATATAAAAAAAAAGAACTGAAAAAATATGTAAAACTACCAACCCTAAATCCTTAAGGAGGTTTATATAGACTTGCATGTGGACTTAAGTGACTTAAGCCTAACTTGAGCTTGAGTCACTTAATCTAGCCCATTGGATCTTAATTAATTAATTAACCATATTGGACTTTATTTAGTTAATTAGTCCAATCTAGAAACATCATTTATAAGTTTTTGTGCAACCTTGCATATTTACCAAAACACCCTTATATACACACATGGGTAAAAACCTAACTATCCTTTAAATAATGTGTCCCTAAAGAATATGAACTCAAGCAAGGACCAATAGGACCCATAAGTAAGTGTTGGCTTTCTCATAATCCATGGTGAGGACCTTTTTCATGGGATCTAAGCATAAGAGAAGTGTGATCTTCTCTTCCTTGATGAAGGTGGTGAGGACCTTTTCTTTTATGAAAAGTGAAAGAACAACTCTTGCTAACCTTAAACCCTAAGAGGGTTTATATATATAGCTACTAATTGGACTTAAGTGATTAGGATCTGCTTAGGTTACTTAATCTAGGCCTAATAGGTTCTATTTAATTAAATAGCTCATTAGCCTCCAATTAATTAAATAGCCTAAGTAGAAACTATAAACCATTTAATTATAAACATTTATGTAACTTGTGCTTATGCAAAAGCACCAATGTGCATGCTTATGCACCATTATACACACTTCTAATTAAAAAGAAATTTCCCTCAAACCATGCACCACCAAATATGTGAACTTGAGCTATAACCACTAGAACCATTAGGAAAATATCGATTCTTCATAATCAAAATTTGAAGTTGACTCAACACTCTACAAAAAGAATCAATTGCACTTCAACATCATATAACATTAAATCAATCAATAAATTAATAAATTGTTAATTAATTTTTGGGTCAACGACCCACTATTCATTGTATGTAGTTTTCCCATAAATTAATGTCTATAATCCAATGAAGTACTAGTTATCAACTTCTCAAGATTATCTCTTTAATCTTTGACTCTCAATCTATATATATCACGATCAATCAACATATTTTTTTCAATGAACAACATATGTTAAATTCCACTTAAGAAATTACTATAACTATAAATTTTCTACTCATGAATTATTAAGATTACCCAAGACGACATACTTTCTCAAACCCATGAGATATTATGGTTTCTCTATCAAGAATATTTATTGTCATCTACCCAAAACACCAATCACCTCATTCATAAGAGATATATAATTGCTCTAGGATCTTAATCATAAATTAAAATCATTAATGACCTCAACACTGACATAAAATTCTCTCGAAATTGAGAACACGTGCAATATAGTAGTTTGGAGCAGTCATGACAACCGATAATCATTTTATCATGACTTTTTATATGTCTTATTTAATGTATGACCTTACTCATTAGTATACCTACCATGAGATATACATCCTGATGAATAAGACAAATTATCCCACCAATTAGGAGGAACATTACAACTTCTAATATGACTTGAATATACTTATTAACTAGTAAGAAACTTATCACTTGAATCTTTCGTACAACTCTTGATATACTCAATTCATGTACAATATAAGTGATTAAGTTTAAATATTCAAATATACTATAATGATGCAAATATGATTAAAAAAAAATTATTTCAATACAATGAAATCAAATATTACATTATGTCACTACTTTTAAAGGCTCTATCTTAACAAATGAAGCTTTTGACATGATATTAGCTCATATTGCTCTATTTTCCATCATTTTGTCGATTTTCCTTCCAAACAGCTTTAGATTTCTAAATCTCCTTGAGAACATTTTCTTATACTCTTTTCTTGTTACATTTTTACTAAATTCACAAATTAGCACAAGAAGTTTAGACTTAGTATTAGGATAGAGCCCGTGAAAACATGACATGATATAACGATATGAGTTTTCACTTTCATTTCACTATCCCACTTATGCATTCTAATTGATTTGATCATATCGGTTTACATCACTAGCATTGTACATGACTTAGATGTATTAGAAATTGCACAGAAAATAGAAGTCATGAGTCTTTGCAAGTTGATGAGTTGTTCATAACTAGTTCATAGACTTAGTAAATTCATATAAAGCTATAGTGCACTACCTCCTGATTGGATAAATGACTTGTCATGGTCATGTGGATGAGTTTCCCATAGTGAGTGCACTAGTGTGTATGGCTACACATTGGACAAAACCTACATTGAATCATGACATTAGCTATCAAGTAACCAATATTTCACCAAGATACTATACTGCATCAATTCTTAACCTTGAGAGAACATTGAACTAGTGTTGAAGTCTTCAATAACTTTAACTTATGAATGAGATTGTAAGGTGGTCATATATTCTGTATGGATTGAGTTATTTTTTTATTAAGTCATATAATAATCGGAATTCTCAAAATAAGCACCATGATATCTTATGGGTTTGAGATAGTATGGGCTTGTTTGGTTGCTGTTTTTGAAAATTGTTCTGGAAAACAGTTTTTGAAAATAATTTTTAAGAACAGTTTTTGGTGTTTTTAGAAAAAAAAAAAAAAATTGTGCTTGGGAACTGAATTTTGGAAAATAGTTTTTGTTCTAAAAAAAAAAAAAACATGTTTGGTTGAGTTAATAAAAAAGTTTTTTAGAACAAGTAAAACAAAACACATGTTTGAAATATGTTTTTTTTTCTTTTCCAATTAATAAAATGTTTTTTTCAAGTAACTTTATATTATAAATTTATAAATAATTTTTAGATACAAAGTTCACTTAAATTAAAAAAAAAAATTATTTATTTTATTAATTTTAAAATTAAAATAAATCAAACATGATAAAATCATTTTTATTAACATTTTTTTCTTGATTTAATCTTTAATTTTATTAAAAAATTATAGTATATTTTATTAAGATGAAATAAAAAATTTTAAAAAGAATTAATTTAATTTTTACAACTAATTTTCACCTAACAAGCTTGTAAATAAAATAAATAGGACATGAATATAAATGCAAGGAGATGGTCACTTTTCAAGGGATCCCACGACTGAAGATGGTGTTTTGCTAGGGTTGACCAATAGATTTTACCACCTAATATGCTTTGAAATTTGCACTTTAAGTATGAATTTTTTTTTACCAACCATGTCCCTTCAAAATATCTCTGCCCATTCCACTATTGAGAAAAGTGTTTACTCAATATTATTACCTTATTTAGAAATGACTACCCTCACCCTCAGCCGTCTCTCATCTTCTTCAAAACTGAGAAAAAGTCACCTACAAAACCCTCTCAAAGCAACTCATTTTCTTTCTCTTCCATGTCCTTAAGCAAGTTTTTTGTTTTTTTGAACAAAACAACTCAGAAAAAATCAAAACTGAGAAACGGGAAAAATCAAGAATTGTTTTTTTCTATTTTCATTCTCGTTCCCCACTTTTCTCAGCATCCAAACAGGAAAATATAAACGGGAAAAAAAAACTAACAACACATGATAAAAAAAGGCTTAGATTTGAAAAAAAAAAAAAAAAAAAAACACACACACAGAGAACAAGTGTTCTCTTTATGGTTTTTTTATGTTTTTTAAACAGTAAAAAATGGGCAAAACACCATTTTTTTTCTCTAAAAAGTGCTATTTTGAGAACACGGAGAACAAGAAAAATAAAAACAACTTTCTCAACCAAACAAGTTTTTAGTATTTTTTTTGTTTTCAAGAACAGAAAACAGTTCTTGAAAACACCAACCAAACAGCCCCTATATCTCCTTGGGTGATCCCGACTTGTGATCATGAAATCCATGACACCCTTGTAATTCTTTTAATGGAATTTAATGTATGCTCTAGTAAGCAAAAATTTGTCAATTGGTCACATAATAGGAGGATCTAAGACTCAAATATGGTATATGGAATTTTGAGAAGTTGTTAACTTCCATCTTGTTAGATTACACACATGAATTCATGGGAATTTTGCATATGGTGGTTAGTAGGTCACAAGCTTGAAAATTTGATTAAATTAGATTTAATCAATTTATTTTTTTGATTTAATTTAATAGGATGTTGGAGTGTAATTGATTATTTGTAGTGAGATTTTAAGTTAACCTCAGAATTGTATTATGCGGGAGTCAGTATTTTCCTATGGGTACTAATGGTCCTTACTTGAACTCACACTCCTTAGTGGTATGTTATTTTGAGGGATATTTAGGTTTTTATTCATATGTATGCATAAATGTGTTTTGGTAAAAATATAGGGTTGCATAAAATGTTTATGAATTGTCTTTTTGGATTAAGCTAATTAATTAATTGAAGCATAAAAATGCTAATTAGTTAATTAAGACCTAGTGAACTAAATTAAGTAATCTAAAGCTAAGATGAACTCAAGTCACTTAAGCTCACAAAGAAGTCTATATAAACCCTATTATGATTTAGGGTTAGACACTCTAATTCACTATTGTCTTCCAAAGAGAGAAAGAAAATCCTAACCTTCATACATTTAGAGAGAGCAATCCACACTTTTCTATTGTCAAAATCTAATGAAGAGCTATTAGGTGAAAGATCTCTTGGTCCTCGAGATTGTGTTCTCTATCAACTGGAAAAAGATTTGGGAACATCCAAATCTAAGGTATGATTTCTTCTTGTTATCTTCACCTAAGAAAAGTTCTAAAGGCATATGTAGTTTTCTTGTTACGCTTAAGATCTTAATGCATGCACCCATTGGAGATCAAAGGCTTGGATAGGGTTTTTCCACGATATCCCAACAACTAGTATAAGAGCCTTATATTAGGGAAAACATGATTAGATTAATTCTAGGATATGCTTGCATTTATTTTGCAAGGTTTTTATTTCTTCCATACCTAAGGAATGAATGCATATAATTATATTTTGAATATATATCTTGTTGCAATAGATTGAGTTGTAAGCTTTATTTGAAGAGCATAGACTACTTGTAAAAAAATTATTTTTTTCTTCCATAGAATGGTTGTAAGCTTCATGATGGGAGCATAGAATTTTTTCAATGAAAATTTCTTTTTGGTTCTATGGTTGTAATCCAAGATAATCCCCTTTTGGAGTTGCAATCATGAGAAGGATTGATATTTAGAAGATTTGAAAGCAATCCAACCACAAAATATGGTTTTTTTCTAAGAAGAAATGAAGAAAAGACAAACAAAAACCATGACAATTTATAAGCTTTGACTTTTAATATTCAAAATTCAGGTAGTCTCCCATGAGTTTCATGAGGCAAGCCATATATAATTTTAAAGCTTAAGAAGTTATGAATCCAACAATTCAAACAATTTGCGAATCAGTTGAGACAAGGGAAATATGACAGATTGAAGTAGGGTTATGCAAAGGACAATGATACTTTGGAATTGAGTTTGAGCCTTGTGTGTGTGTGTGTGTTTTGTCAGTTTGGGCTCATTTTTGGGTCTTTTGTTAGGCTTAGTTTTTGGCATCAAGCTTGGATGTTTTTTTCGGGATGTTTTGGATGTTCGATTGCAAAAAGGAAACAACTAAAATTAATCACTATAGGATTCTAGGACCATGAGAATCATTTTTATTTGGTTTCCATGTATGTGTTTATTTCCTTATATATGTCTAATTATATATGGATGTTAATGTGTGAGAATATGGATGTATATGAATTAAAATGGAAGTTTATTTATAATCCTTATTTTCTTATGCATAAATAGTCCTTCATATGCCTCTATGCACATACTCTCTTTCTACATCCTTTATACTCCTTTACCTATCTTTTAGTTCAAGATAAACATTAGATCATCAACTAGGGTGCTAAAATAAGTTTGAGTTAAGTTGAATGGTTTATGCCTTAGATTGAGTGTAAATCATATCGTTTGTGTAAAAGACATTATGGAGGTGATAGAGAGATATTCATTCAAGTTTGAAGGCAATGTAGAAGTCAAAACAAGCCAAAAAAAAAAAAAAAAGAAAAGAAAGAAGTATGCAAAATAGATTTTGGAAGGTGAAAAGACTCTTTTCAAAGCCTAAATTCTAAGTACATAAACCCTTTCAAACTGAGGATTGCATAGAGGATGAAAAGTAATAGTTGAATTCAAAACCAGCCACCAATTTTGAATTCATAACTCATAACTTCAAACTCAACATTTAGGACGGTCAACAGTTACTAATTCAAAATGATTTTGACTTCACCCACAAATTTCAAAGTCAAGGGTTGTTTAGGGTAAAACAAGCTTGAACCAATTCAAAATACACTTTCCAAGCATCTATCCAATTCAAAACAACTCTAGAATATTTAGAATTCATAATTTTTCAAGTTTTTGGAAAACTTATGATGCAATTTTGATAAAAGTGGTCAATGAGAGTGTGCTATATGTCATGGTTATGCAAAGATTAGCTAAACACTTTTAGTTTTAGGGTTTTAGAGTTTCAGATTTTGGATTTTAGAGTTTTTGAAGAAGAAAACAATAGGTTGGTTATTTCTACTATGTTTGCCATTTTCTTTTTTATTTAATACTTGTTGATTTGGTTTCCTATGAATTGTGTGCATGAAAAGACACCCATGAGGGGCTGAATAGCCATCTTAGGGTGTGAAACATGAAAGTCTAATGTTAGAACAAAAGGTGAACAGTGGGAATATGGAAAACCTAAATGGATTTGTCTAATGGTTCAAGGTAAAAGCAATAAGACTATAAAACTCTCGTAGTTTGGAGTAGGAAAGGATATGGTATAGTACTTCACTAAGGTGGCAACTTTAAAGTTGAGAGTTGAACCATAATCAATTTCATTAAATTGATGATAAATAGAAATTAGAATTTTAAAAGAAGAAAATTAGGTTTCAAATGTAAGACGAAGTTATAGAACTCAAATTGACCACATGATCAACCACGAATCCTAAAAGCCCTAAGATTACCATAAATTAAGAGTCTTATTCACCCTAACTTCTATTCTCCAAATTGGATTGGTGAATCATAGGAATTAAAATCAATTATTTTCTTTGTTTTCTTTAATTAATTTCCTAAATTATAATCCATAAAACCATCTTTTTACCTTTGGATTTAAATAAAGTCATCAACCTAAGCTAATATTGACAAATTTCATAATCATTCTTTGAAGACGATACCCAACATATTACAAAGCTGTTGCAACTTGATCCCTAAATTTTCTCAACAAGATAATTAGTCTGGGTATTTAGGGACAAGAAAAATAAATTAGGTCAGCTTCTTGTTGGCCAAATAAAGATATTGGGTCATAAAAACTTCCAACAATCCTCAGAAGTTGTGACTAAAATTTTGAGGTAGTTGGTGGAACCAGGCCAAGGCGTGGCTATGTGGGATAGCGGAGAACACTTTGCATAGGAGTGGGTCATGACTTGTTGATAGTGCATGAGTTGGTCGAACATACATTGTACATAGTGAACTTTGGCATTGCAAATCAACATGATTGCTCCTATTACAGACTGAAGTTTAAGAACCAGGTAGACAATATATTGTCCAACATCCTTACGGTTGATCTAAGTGGGCCTTAGAGCTAGCCACATCGCATAAATGGTTTAAGGTTGCTTGGTCATAAGGGCGGGCCATAGGTAGGCTCTTGGAAGGTGTGCATTTTCCTGTGCAACTCTGGTTTTCACTAAGGTCATATGCACTATCAAAGGGCATGAAAGGTTAGCATGACTATCTACTTCTATCACTAGGGTTTGGGTGACATTAGGTTGTAGAGGTCGTTTGGCAATGTCCCTACCTCCAAGTGACCAATCTTAGTTGGGGGCTCTATTGTTGCTGAGTGAGCTTTGGCTATCATGCTCACTTGAGCAATCACTTCTTTGTTCTCATGATAGTTTTTTAATCGTTCTTCGTGTTTTCTTCATCCATTAATTGTTCTTCACGTTTTCTCCATCAATGTATGATACTCAGCCAACTAGACCTCCATGGTCTTTTGCATCACTATGAGATGCTCTTCTAGAGTAGGAGTGGGAGTCCAACCATCCTCCATGTAACTCACACAATTTCCTATCCGTTCCCACAGACGACTTCAGATGTTTATGCACAAGCTTCCAAAGTAGGTCAATAAACGGGCAAGTTCAATAGCAGCTTGGCCTTGCTATCTGGTGATCAAGTTAGCAAATGTATTCAATGAGGATGAACTCCAACAAGTAAGGGGATTCCCTATTATGCCCCTTTAACAATCAAGTTAGTACGAGGTACCTCAATAAAGTGATTGGCTCAAGGCTAGTAGCCTAATTCTAATACCCATGCAGTGGTTGATAAACAATTGAGAATTTCCCCGTTGATAAGATAGGTCAACTTCCAAACGGCCTCCTTATGTGTCAACTCCTAAGCGTGCCAATTAAAGAATGTGTTATGCCCACCCTGACATGCTATACTCAAGCGTTGATGCTTAGGGTTTGTGAATATACTTGAGCTATGTTTGATTTCAAAAAATTTGAGGGAAAATATGAGAGAAAAAAAATAAAAAGGAAAAGTGGAAGAAAATAAAAAATAAATTTAAAATTAATAAATTATTTTATATGTTTCTTTAAATTCATTTCACTTAATTTCTTTCATTATATAAAGATTAAGTAATTTTAAAATATATAAATTTCTAACTAATTGTAATTATATTTAATTTTAAAAAAATTATAATGGAATCAAATATGAGAAAATCATTTTTCTTTATATATATATATTTTTTTTCTTTTCTTGGTACTTTCCGAACTAAACATAACCTTAAAGAATTTCCCATAGGCAAGCTTCAGCCCAACCCTTGTTGTCGTGGGTTTCTCGACCTTGACACCTTGTTGAGCCTATAGTAGGCTTATGCCTCTGGGGCTTTTCGGGTTTGCTTGGGCTTGAGCCCATTTATGTGGTTAGAGTGGGCCACTCCTTCACTAACCATCATCAAAGCTTCTACATAGATCCCATTTTGTGCGTTTCCGGTTATTGGAGCATACCGTAAAATAATATCTTCTTGGCATCATTTCAAGCACTTTCCATACAATAAGACTCCTTTTCCTACTTATTACGTCTCTACTTATGATTTCCCTACTTGTTATGAAAATGTTAAAAAAAAAACGAATGATGAATATTAACGCATGTGGAGAAATTTTATTGATTTCATTATTTGAAGACAATTTTTTTACTAAAATTATTAAAATTCCTTTTCATTTCATTTATATCTATTTATTTGGGAAAAAAAAATAGATGTAAAAGAAATCATTAATTTTATTGAAATATTTTTATTACATTTTGAACAAAACATTAAATCATTCAAAATTTTAAAACAAAATTTAATGTGAAATATTTTATTTGAGAGTTCATCTTAAAAGTCTTCAAAAATTTTGAAAAGTTTTTGTCACTATTTTATTTAAATTATTAAAATTATTGAAAACTAAATTTATAATGTATCTTATCAAATTAATTTTCATTTAAAATTTATTTTACAAAGTATTAAAATTTTCATTTTCATTATTTTTTTTAAGATTTTAGTTTTCTGCAAAATTAAAATAACTTTATCATTTTTAATTTTTAAAACATAAAAATTAAAATAATAAATACGATTAAAAAAATTAAAATAAATTGTTCCCTCAATTATTAGTGATTTTTAAAATAAAAATTAAAAGGGAAAATATGAAAAATATAAAAAAAATAAATAAAAAAGATAGGTATGATCAATTTTTTTTTTAAAAAAAAAAAAAAAAATCGTCAATTAATAAGGTAATATATAATACCTACTCGATCAAATAGATAAGAACCTAGCTGGGTTTGAGAACTCGTATCAATGTTCATCAAACAAAGTAGTACAAGGGTCTTTGACAGGTCTGCCCTTAAAACCAGATGGAAATATCCTATGCTGCTATAGCTCCGTTGTTCCAATTGCAATATTAAAATTCTCCACAAGTCACATATTGCACATCAAAGCACATAGGAGGTACACAAAAGCCTGCAAAGATCCTGCTTCAGCGTCTGCCAAACAACACAATCAATCGTCCTCTCTTTCAGGGGGGAGACCGCAAGGCAAAAGCATTTTCTGTTTGGGAATTACACATGAAACGAAGAGAATTAGATGATGTTATAGACACCAATGTGGGCTGTGGGCAAAGCATGGATAAACCATTGTTCAATATATAAGCAGGCATAGTGTTGTGAAAAACTAGTACATCCTGAATTTAACACCAAAAGCTTGTACTTCATATTTAGCATACATTTTGAAAGGCAATTATCATGTACACAGCTTCTCAAGTATACATTGCAAAAATTGCTAAATTATCATTGCAGACGAGACATTGATGTTCAAACAGATGCATAAAGAACCAGAGGATAGTTCGGCAGCCTACATATATTATATTACAAATATAGTAATAAATTGGAAGAACAATAAAGCAAATACTATATATTTCAGAAATGTCAAAGGAAAAAAAAATTGTAGTCAAATGAGTTATGATTACAAATTCAAAAGGAAATACCTTATAGTAAGCAAGCAATGAGGTCAGAAGAAGAACAAAATAATACAGGAGAGAAAAAATAATAATAATAATTCTAACATGCCCAGAAAAAAAAAAGGAAAAAAAAATTGTAGCCTAATGAGGTTATGACCCCTACTTCAAAAGAAAATGGCATTCCAGCAAGGAAGAGCTCGGACCAATAAGAGGAGAATCATGCCTTGCATTCCCACAAGTAAATACGACTAAATTTGATATAAACAGGAACTGGAAGGAGGACAAGAAACAAAAATACATATTCTCAGGATAATAAGCAATGCAATATGTGAGGAAGATACATGTCATTCTGATATTTTTATTGAGACCAAGCAGGGCATGCCAAAGAAAGGTAATTCATCTAAAATGTGGATTGTAATGCCAAAATCTGAGGTGGGTGAGGAAGAGGATAACAAGACCATATTGACATTCTTGATGTAAAAAAACAGAATACCTTAAGTTGTCACATCCATACAGGTAGGATTTCCAGTTTTTCCATCAAATCAAAATACTCGTAGCGGTTATTCTTGTGACATGTTTCAGATTAACCATTGTGAAAATATACATGATAAAAGCTGAGAAGTTCATATATGATCATATTTATTTCATCCAAACAGAATCAGACATTATAATAGACCCTATTTTCTGGGGGGAGAGGGAGGAAAGAAAAAAAGGAGGCAGGAAATTTGTTGAAACCCAAATGGGCCAGAACAAGTTGAACCACAACAAATGGGCCTAAATGATGTTAAATTGACTGGTTCAACATTAACAAGCTGAAATGCAACAAAAATCCTACACAAGATGAAAGCTCAAATGCTTCAGTTTGCCATAAAAAAAGGATCAAAATGGACCACATTTGGCCATATTCAAGAAAATATAAGGCATCAGATAGAATTTAACATAGCAGTGTGGCTAGGGAAGACCATTCTTGACAAATTATTTTGTTCCCTAGATTTGTACACATTGAATCCCATTGTTAACCATCTCATGCACACATTTTTTTAATGGTTTCTTATATATATATATATATATATATCATATATTCTCTTTGAAAAGAACCCTGTTCTTCCTTGTCCTTCCTCACCTTGGATATCATCTATGACACCACTTAAAGGAACCTCTGTTCCTGCCATGTTTCTGCTTATCCTTAAGAAAGTGAAATTCAAAGCCGATGGTGATGCTAATCAAGAAGCTCCAAGCATCAGAGACGGCAGATGGAAAAACCAAGCTTGCCATGTTGTTCAATGAAGTTAACCAACCAAAGCCAGTGGCAGAGCAGGAAATTTATTTTAGAAGGGCAAAGAGTAAGACACTTATTCAGGAGGCAATAACTAATAGAAGTGCTAAATTCAGCCTAGAGGTCAGTACATTTTGGCTTATCAAAGATGTCTAGGGTTCATCTAATACTCTAATCAATATTTTGTTTTAAATTTTTCAAGAAGGGCATGTGCCTCCCCTGCTTACCTGCTTTCATCCCTGACTACAATTCAATTGACAGCAAAGCTAGGCTAGTTGAAAAATTACTCACATACGGCAACCAGAAACCAAGCTTGGAAGCTCCAGGTATTGGGTTCTCACAACTCCACATCTAGAATCATGATGAAGGGGTAAAATGAGACTGGAAAAGTCTTGTTACCCTTTAACATCAGTAAACAAGTCAATAATACAACAGGGAGATGTTTTCTACGACATGGTCAGTATGAGACTTATTACACTATCTTCACAACTTCTATTTTCTTGATCACTCAGTTGCAAATGAAATTTACAATTGCCTGTCACAAAATCTTCCAATTAAAAAGAACTTGAACAAGATTAAAAAACCCAAAAATAAATAAATAATCCAGAGATACATTCAACAAATAAGAAAAAATAATATTTATGTCTATTGGAAAATATCATTCCTTGGTGCTACATGCTAATTCCCTAACATTCACTGATAATTTCCAGCAGGTTGGAACAGACGAAGATATTCATTATAAAATTCTAACCCTGATCCCCCTTTTCTATATCAAATCCACCACCTATGGCTGCCAGCACTAAGTATTGGTACTGCAAATTACAAAACAGAAAGGAAAAAGGTAAGTCAGGTAGAATTAGCATTTGTGAAAGATGCACAGTAGAAAATTCTCCTATGCAAATAGTTTTGGCTTTAAGAATATTTGGGAAATTAGGGCACAGTGAAACGCTTTTTTGCAAGCCCCTTAAAACATAATTTGCCTTGAAAAAAGGAAATTAAAAAGAATAAATCTTCTATATTGCAGAATGAGAGAGAAGGTCAACACATGATTATCTATCAAATGCTCTCCTAAAGGTTGAGGAGGTCCCTAAAATACCATATAATTCATCTTCAACCTTATTAGCTACTTCTGAAATCAGAAAACGACTTTTCTAAATGTATAAAAGAAAAACTTCAAACAATTTGCAGCAAAAGTGGGTCCCTCAAGGTGAGGCATTGTGAATTAGTTTTAAGGCCATAGCCTTAGTATAGGGTAATTGAGGCCTAAGTCTCACCTTGCTGAGGCTTACAGCCTTGAGGCTGTTGAGGCTTCAAACACTCATGTTTTTAATAGGTTTTGGTCTTTCTTTGATTTTTGGTATATATTTTATAAGAGACTTGTGCCTATTTAATAAGTTTCAATAGGTTTGAACTTTTGTTATATATTTCACAAGTTTTAAGTCTTAGGTCTAGGACTTGGGTTAAACCTTTTACAAATAAGAGCTTAACCAGATTCAATTTAAGCCTTTAAAAGAAACATTTTTTTTAAATAAATAAATAAAGAGAGAGACAAAAAGAAATAGAGGGTTGTTGGTTGCTATAACGGTTAGACTCATATATAATCATTATCATGTTATTCATTGATAAAGGAAGAAGACCATTACTATTGAAGGATGAAGAAGAATGAATGGACATCAACACTGATTGGGAGGATGACAATGCAACTAGATATGATGTTGATTCCTTGGAGATTCTACTAGTGATAATGATGGCGGTGCTAGACTATTTGATGAAGTTATAAAAGAGAGTTAGATTTTGGAAGAAAGAAAGAGAAACTAAATTAGAAACTATTGATATGACAATTAATTTTTTATTATGAAATTTAAGGTTTTCTTATTATTCTATTTCTATGTGATTTTTATTGGCATTTTTGTGACCTTTTGAGAATTTTTTATTTCCTTTTTTAAATTTTTATTGTTTAAGTGGAGGCTCATGCATAAGTTCTACATTGAAGCTTATGCCTTACCTTGTTAGAGTAAAATGCTGTAAGATTGTCTTTAGCTTTTTAAAACATTGAAAGAAGGTTCCAAGATGCACCCACTTGACAAAGAACTACATACCTCATTACTTAAGTAGTAGAATTTACACTTTAATGATATCTTCCCTGAGCCATTTATGTACTCCCTTTCCCTTCTAATATCATGCTCATCATCAATCAAGAAAATTTACCACCAAGTCCATTAAGACACAAGGCTTTCTCAGGCTGGGCTCACATAAATGATGCTTAAGACCAATGGCAGCAGCAGCAGCAAGCACAATATATATGGCACAAGTTAAAGGCTCAGCAAGGTCTAGGTGAACACAAAAGATATTGAGCTGATTTTTTACTTTTTATTTTTTTTATTATATATCACTAAAATAAGAAATACAAGGCCTGAATACAGTGGAATTCAAAGAGATTTCATGCAGCTAATCCAAATAGTTGGAATATGGCTTTTCTAAGTTGAGTTTACTTAAAAATTGCCAGATGCGAATCATGTGATGATGTACTTTTAGACCCACATTCCATTGCAAAGGACATCTGATGGTAGCAATGCCACATGTAATCATGCAATGACACCCTCACTGAATTATCATCACTTCAACTTTGCAAGACCTTATCCCAACCAATGGGGCCAGTAACATGAACCTTTCTTTGCTATGTTGCTCTATTTAAGGCCACAATTAAAAAGGATAAAAAAAAATCATAACTGTCCATCTTGTCTTTTTTAAAACCCTGACCAACATATGCCTTTTGGCTTCCAGCTTGTCCTTGTAGCACCTTCAACTTGAATCAAATCACTCATTGCTAACGTCTCTTTGTGTTTTTTTTTTTTTAAATGTGACTAAAGCATCAGGGCAATTTCCTCTCATCCTGTCTTCAGTCAGTACCCTCTCCAACTTCTCACAAATGCACTTGTTTCTAATTCATTGCATCATCTTTACTCTGTCCATGCTAACTGCCCAACATTATGAGCCATGATGACCTCTTCATTCCTCACAACTTTATTTCTTTATCTTCTTTTTCAGAAGACAGATAAATACTCCCCTCATAATAAGCCAACATACCCAGGTATAGACATATTAAACCCACCAATGGGTCAACTTTTTGACTGCTAAACAATTGTTTTTACCTCAATAACAATTTGGCTAATACTTAAAAAATTGATCTCTTTCCAAAAAGGAAGCCAAACATTTCTCGATCATTCAATGGCCACACAACCTATTACAGACATTTATTTTTGTATGTAATGTTTTTTGCCCCTGGTACCATAGATACCAATAAGTCACATATGCAAGGAAAAGGAATTCTACAGGGTGTGGAGCATAATAGTGCATTAAAAATATGACAGAATGAAAAACAGCTAATAGTAAATATGATCATAACTTAAATTCCTTTTCTCAATTTGTTCATTAAACAACAATTTTAAAGAAAACTACAATACAACTACTATAATACATAGAGCAAACCTGCATAAAATTGTAGCGCTCTCTTCCAATTGATTCGTTTTCAGCAATAGCAAAATACGCCAGTAAGGGGTAGTGGCCAACATATGATGCATAGCTATCACGCTGGATATTCACTGCCCATTCACTGCCCACACAAAACATCAAATCTAAGAAAGAAAAACCTATGAATAAAATGATGACAACCAAATCTAAAATAATAGGTTACTTACAATCTATTCAAGTCAGCATGACCAGTTCCAACATATTTTGCTTGCAGATGCTCAAGCTGGGAGTTAATATTAAACCTATCACTGGCCTGTGCAATTACAGATGACAATGTTTATCAATTACAAGTAAACATGGATAAGTGCTTGACACAATTCAAAGTATTTCAAAAATAAAAAATACTACACACAATATATAAAAGGATGCCATGACATGACTGAGCCCAACACAAAAAATGGATAGCAATAATATAAATAAATAAGAAAACAGAGATACCTAAGTTTGACTAATTCACCTAAATTTCTGTAATAACTTGGAAGAAGGTGAAGCCTGACAAATATAATATGCTATATACACGTATAAAAAAAAAATGATGCCTTGAAATAGAATCAACAAAATTGCTTCTCCAACAGACAAATGAGATGTCATGTATGTGTGTGCTGTTCTTCTTTGCATCATACCGAAATCCTTAGTACTCTAAATAAGATAAAATAGCAAAATTACCTCTCCAACAGACACAGTGAGATGCCATGTATGTGCGTTGTTCTTTTTCACATCATACCAAAATCCTTTGTACTCTAAATTGGATAAAAATAATATACTTCTTATTTTTATCATCCAGATTTGCTTTTGTGGAAATAAAGTATAATGGCATGAGTGGAGTCAAAAAGAAGCATATACTTTATACATTTAATTTTAGTTAGAACTAGTCAATAGAGTTAATGATAATATTTCAAATATTTTTTCACAAAGTTTTATCCCATTTTATATTCAGTTAATTAGTTTCTAATAGCTTTTATTCTCTAACTGATATAGTTGCCTATGTACAAATTTGTTGCTTATTAAGACATAATAAACAGGATCTTGAGATTTATTAGGGATTTTAACGATTGGGAGTTGGATATGGTAGGCAACTTGCTTCAGGTGTTGAGGGGTCTCAGGATAACTTGGGAGGAAGATTCGGGTTTTTGGAAGGAAGGGGGAAATGGGCAGTTTAGAGTAAAGGAAGCGTACAGTCGGTTGGAGAGGCCTCTAGAGGTCGTTTTTCCGAAAAATAAAATTTGGGTGGAGAGAGTTCCAACTAAAATTATGTTTTTTGCGTGGGAAGCCACTTAGGGGAAGATATTGACTCTTGATAGGCTCCAGAAGAGAGGGTGGCAGCTTCTCAATCGCTGTTTTTTGTGCGCTTGTGAAGAGGAAAATGCAAATCACATTTTTATTCATTGTACAGTGGCCAAAGTGTTGTGGGATTTAGGTTTGGGATTAGTTGGGGTTCAGTGGGTTTTTCCTAAAACTGTAAAGGAGGTTTTATATAGTTGGGGGGGTGCTTTTGTGGGGAAAAAAAGGAAAAAACTTTGGAATTTCATTCCGTTATTTATTTTTTGAACGGTTTGGAAGGAAAGGAATAGATTAGCTTTTAGGGGGAAGGGGGGAGTTAGCAATTCAGAGGCTTAAATATTCTTTTGTTTGTAACATTTGGGGATGGGCTAAATTGTATATTGGTGAGGAGCCGCATTCCCTTATAGGTTTTTTTTTTTTTTTTTGATAGGAAACCACGCATGAATATATTGATAAGATAAAATAGTACATAAGGAGGATGAGAAGTCCTCCCGCCAGAATTAAAACTAAACAACACAAGAAAATAACATGACACTACACCGTCTCATTGGAACTACACATTGCTAGCCAATCTAGTTGTAAAATGTTAAGGGAAATGCCCTTAAAACCCACTGAGCAAAAAGCCCAAAACGAAGGGATGAAATGAATAGAGTCCCAAAGATTCTCTGAATTCCTAGCTTTGTCCTCAAATATCCTAACATTTCTTTCCCGCCACACAACCCAAATTAAAGCTATGCACGCATTTTGCCACAAAACCAACCCTCTCTTGGACTTGCCAAAACCTTTATAATTGATGAACATCATGTCTGAAATGCTTTTCGGAGGGACCCAATCCATCTAGGTTAGCTAGCTGGAATAGTCTGTGCCACAACCCCAACGTCATAGAACAATGAAGGAATAGGTGATCTATTGATTCTCCTTGCCCTATACACAACTTACAAATGTCAGGGCTAAGAGCTTTGTGGGGTCTCTTCAATTGTAGCAAGTCATTGGTATTTACCTTCTTGTGTGCCACAAGCCAGACAAAGGCCTTAACTTTGAAGGGAACTTGAGATTTCCATACAAACTTAGAAGGGAACAAAGGAGATGAATCAGACGTTTGGGACAAGGCTATAAAGAAGGACTTGACTGTAAACAGTCCTAAAGACAATAAGGACCAAGATCTCGCATCTGAAGCGGAGGTGGAGAAATTCATGCAATCAATAGAGCGCATGAGGCGTTCTAGATCTTCTATCTCATAATCGGTTAGATTACGACGGAAATTAAAGTTCCATGAGAAAGGGCGAGCCGAACCAAGAATTGAATATATGGGAACACTTTTATCCATTATTACTCCAAATAGTCTTGGATATTGGTCTTTGAAGATTTGGTCCCCCCACCATAAATCTTCCCAAAAGCGAATTCTTTCCCCGTTTCCTACGACCAACCGAGTATACTTGGAAAAATCTTGAAAGACTTGTGCAATGGCCTTCCAAGGACAACGATGTGACCACCTGACTAAAGTGTTGGTATCCCAACCATTTGAGTGTGTCCCGTATATGCTGAGAATGACCTGATGCCATAGAGTTGTACTCTCCCTAGGATACCTCCACAACCATTTCCCTAAAAGAGCGCGATTCCTTAAAGGAATCTTCCCAATCCCCAAACCCCCTTTTACCCTCGGCTTACACACAACATCCCAACTAACAAGATGGTCTCTTTTGCCTTCCCCAACCCCTGACCAAAGAAAGTTCCTTTGCATCCTCTCAACTTTTGCAGCCACTGAAGCAGGAATCTTAAACAGAGAAATAAAGTAGCAAGGGATATGGGATAGACATGAGTGTACGAGAGTTATCCTACCGCCGAAAGATAAGTAAGCCTTTTGTCACCCGTCTAATCTCCTAGAGATTCTCTCAATCACTGGGTCCCAGAATCCACAAGCAGTTGGATTCCCTCCCAAAGGAAGACCTGGATAAAGTATAGGCCAATCTGAAGCCTTGCAGTCAAGCAACAATGCTAACCTAGAAAGATGATTCTGATCAAGGTTGATACCAAAAAGATTACTCTTGTCAAGATTGAATTTAAGCCCAGAAACTTGACCAAACACTAACAATAAACTATTAAGAGTTTGCAATTCTTCCTCACTAGAGTTAGCAAAGAAGATGGTATCGTCTGCGAATTGCAGATGGGACACCCTACACCTATTTCTACCTACCCTGAAGCCCTCCAGCAAACTTCTTTCTTCAGCTTTCAACAACATTCTACTCAACACATCTACAACAATAGTGAACAGGAAAGGGGATAAAGGGTCACATTGCCTTAAACTTCTAGATGCCTTGACCCACCCTTTAGCATTACCATTCACTAGAATAGCATAAGAGACCGACGACAGACAACCTCTCATCAATTTCCTCCATTTAGGACTAAATCCCTTCTTCTCCAACACATGATCCAAAAAATCCCATTTAACATGGTCATAAGCCTTTTTGAAGTCTATCTTGAATACAACTCCTTCCTCCTCTGATCGCCTTTTCTCATCCACAATCTCATTGGCTATAAGAACTGCATCCAGAATTTGTCTCCCTTTAACAAAAGCACCTTGAGTGGGGTGGATGGTCTCCTGTAGTACTCCTCTTAGACGCCCTGACAAGACTTTTGCTATTACCTTATAGAGACAAGTGATCAGGCTGATAGGTCAAAATCCGAGATCTTCTTTGACTGACACTTTTTGGGCAAAAGAATTATGAAGGATGCATTGGTGTTTTGATTAATAATCCCGCTATTGTGAAACTCTGCAAACACCCTCACTAAGTCACCTTGATCACATCCCAACAATCCTGAAACACTGCTATGGTGAAACCATCAAGCCCCGACGCCTTATCCCTATCTAACTGAAAGATGGCATTATAGATCTCTACTTCGGAGAAAGGGGAATCCAGCCTAGAGGCACTCTCTTCTGATATAGGGGACCAATCAATACCTTCTACTCTCCAAGACTCACCTGGAGGACTCGAGTATAGCTTTTTGAAATAAAGTAATATCTCCTCTGTGATGCTCTCGGAATTGTCCAACACCAAACCCCTTTCATTCTCCAATAATTTGATGAAATTCCTGTTTCGTCTCCCGTTAGCCACTTTGTGAAACAGCTTTGAGTTGCAATCCTCGTCTTTAACCCATTTTACCTTGGCTTTTTGTCTCCAATGAATTTCTTCCCTCATTATTATTTCCTCTAGCTCCCCTTTTCTTACAGCTCTTTGAACAGCTAGATTAGAAGAGAGAGCCCCTTCTTGTTCATTGGCATCAATGATAGCTATTTCATCCAAGATGGTTTTTTTCCTTTCCTTAAGCATTCCAAATGTATTCTTATTCCAATCTTTCAATTTTGCCTTAAGAAATTGTAACTTCCTCATGAACTTGTGACTTTCCCAACCATTTCCTTCAAATTCTGTCCACCAACTGCTAAAGCACTCTTTGAAACTATGATGTTGCAACCACATATTCTCAAACCTAAAAGGTGTAGGACCCCACTTGAAAGGATTGGTATCCAATACAATCGGCCAATGATCTGATGTCCACCTAGGGAGAACTTCTTGAAGGCTTTGAGGGAATGAGAGCTCTTACTCATTTGAATAGAGAAACCGATCCAATCTCTTACACACCGGTGACTCTTGCATATTTGACCAAGTAAAAGAGGCATTTCGTAATAGGGGATCATGTAATTCACTTTCTCTTATAAAGCCATCAAAATCCTCATGCTAGAAGTGAATCTAGAGCCTCCCAGTTTTTCTGAACTTCTCCTTATAACATTGAAGTCACCATCCACACACCATGAAGGAGAAGTAGGGCCAAAAAGGTCCGATAGCTCCACCCAAAAATCCTTCCTAGTTAAGGGGTTGTTTGGGCCATAAACAGCGGATAACCACAAAGGACCACATCCATCCAACAAGAACTTGATTGAGACAGAAAAAGATCCAATTACCACATCCTCACTGCTCATTTTCTTTGAGTCCCAAATGATTAAAATCCCTCCTAAAGCCCCGCACGCCGGGAGAGCAGCCCACTCTTTATTCGTAACCGACCAGAAACTTCCTACAAACCTTCTATCGCACACCTCTCTTTTTGTTTCCTGTAACATCACTACATCTGGATTCTGAAGGCGCAAAAAATCCTTAACCACCCTTCCCTTTTTCCTAGATCCCAACCCCCTGATATTCCAATTTATGATCTTCATAAAAACACCTCACTGACCCTATACCACCTAACCAATGTCAACAGAACTCAAATGTCTATGGCGACTCTGTTCTTTCGCCTTGAATACACCTTAATATCCAAGGAGCTTAAGACCTCACATACTTTAGTCATTTTGCTAGGGGAAAGACCTTCAATTTGGAACCCATCCATCTGGGAGAACTCAGTGTCTCCCTGGCTAGCTGTACCCAGAATAGGGGCCCCATGATGCGAACTAGGATTGGTCTTGACATAATTACAGCTTTCAGACAAAAGATCCAATCTAGACAGTTGGGGCACCGCAACATCACGGTTAGGGATGCCAACAAACCCAATACTAGAGGTCCCAAAGTCATCATTTTTTGAAAAAATTTCAAGTAACACTCGATTTTTCGTAGGAAACTGGGATTGAAAGGCTGGAATAGAGAGATCGATGGCAGAAGAGCTCAGGTGTGGAGAAGCCACACCAGAGAAAGGAGAGTGAAAAGGCAGATAAGGCTGAGAAAAATGGTGAGAAGATACCTCGAGAGTTTCCATTTCCGTCATTCCACAGTACCCCTCAAAGTTGAGCCCTTTTTCTCTGGATGCGGGATTAGAAAGGTGATCCATGACTGAAGATCCACTATGAGAACAACCCACAAATCCCCTAAAACCTGCTCCGTCTCCTCCTTTAGCAGTATTGCGCATCTTCTCCTTCCCTTTTGACAGACAAGGAGCCCTAAGAAGATTCCTTTGCTCCGCGTATTCCTTCATCGGCATCATTCCTTCCTCGGAACACCCTTGAACCAACTGTGTTCCCGCTTTGAAGTCGTCTTCCATTGGAAGAGTATCACTGAGTAGCGTCGATCTCTCATTCGTGAGTGGCTCGCTTCGGCTTCGATCCCCTTGTCGACATTCAGAGCTTGATGGAAGCAGAGCATTCCACAGCTTCCTTGAACCGCGCTTCATCGCGGAGTCCCTTTGTTGATCTTTAGGATCCTTGTGGCCCGACTTCGCCTTCCCCTTTGCAGAGAGGTAAGCACCATGAAAAGGGCCCTTCGACTGTCTGTCTTGATGGTCCCCCTTCTCTTGGCCCACCAACTGAAACGGGCCTTTCCCATGGGTTTCCTTCTTCCAACCCACGTCAATTTCAGTCCGTAGGTTAGGCTTACTAAAAGGATGGGCTCTTGACTTAACTTTGGAGGCCCGAAACCCATCCAGGAGGGTTGACTGGGCTTTGGCCCCTCCAACCTGCTTTGGCCCAGTAGATCCAGCTCTCTGCCTTTTTGAATCCGATTGCAATGGAGGTTGGGACCAGCTGTATCCCACTAACGTCTTGTTCTTTCCACATGTCCTCCCAGGAGCGTTCTCAACCTTTTGCCCACCTCTCCACTCCAACGTTCTGCCAACTGCCCCAACATAGGACCCCTTACTAGCCGTTGATCTACCTTCCTCTTCCCTCTTGCTGCCACCTGTCCCCATGTGAGTCTCAGCCGGTTGCCGAGTTGACTCACCCATCTCTCTAACCTACCAACCTTCATTCTTCACGGCTACTGCGACTGAAACTGTGAAGTCCCAACCCCCATCTACCACCTCAATCAAAGTCGGGAGAACCGATCATTCTTTCATTACGACTTTCACCCTTGCTTTACTTAGATCAAAAAGTTTCAATGTTCGCCAATCGATCTCTGTCACCGTCCCCCACTGCTCCATAATTTTCTTCAAGTGAACCTCAGACCATAAATGAAATGGTAAACCCCTTAACTCTATCCAACCTTCCTTGAATCTCCCCTCTACTTCTGAATTTTCCTTTGGCGACCATCTTCTCAACGAGACTATAATTCCGCCCTTAATCCTGATGGACCTTGAATCGTGTAGTGATAAAGTTTCCTCTAAGGTTTCTACAAAAAACAATCCTTTTCCTCTGGCAAATGGGACGATTGTCACCATGCCTTTATGTCCTAGCCTTCTCGCCATGGCCCGGCCTGCCTCAACCCAATTAACAGCACCATCTTGACATTCGCACACCACAACCCTCGCCCATCTCCCAACTGGAACGAGGCCGCCCTTCCTCGGACCTTCATCTCTAACAACCTTCGCATAGGACCGTTGCAGGGGACCCGCATTTTTGTGCATAATCCTTCCTTCCCTACTCTGCCTTCCCTTTTCAACAAAACTCGAAGAGGGGACCACCAACATTGAGTTCAACGCAGACTTTAAAAGTTCTCATCCCCTACCATTATCTCCCTCAGGTATTACCAGAAAGGTTGACTTCTTGTCAGAGGCGAACTCTGATAATCTTATAAACCTGCCATGAACATTGAAACAAACCTCCAGAAGATGTACTCTGGTTTTTCCTCTAAATTTTCTGTTGAATCCCATACAAATCTTCATCTCAATGGCCTTTGTTAGATGTTCTATCAACCAACTAACCTCCTCCTTCTCAACACCTAAGACGAAAACAGAGCCTTTACCGTGCTCTGTTATCGAACACCAATTTCCTCCGACCTCACCCTCTACCCTGACCCAGAATGTCTTCCTCTCCACAGAGACCTTCAAGCTCCTTACCATTTTGCTTGAGGTGAGAATCATATACTGGATTCTACATTAGTTAAAGTCTATTTCAAGAAAGGGAATTTTCTTAAGAAAAATGGAGAGCTAAGCCTAGAGGCGTACACTGCATTCCCTTATAGGTTTCCTGGAGTGGTTAGCCTCCAAATAAGGGGTGGTGAGTTTTTGGTTTTTTGCTTGTAAGGTCTTAGCTACCATGTATACTCCCTGTATACTTTGGGGCTAATTTGCCTCTTTTGAATGAATTTTGTGCTTACTTATCAAAAATAAAATAAAATAAAATAAAATAAATAAGATCTTGAGAGCTCAACCATGTTTCCCAAACATAGGTTGCAATTGCCACTATTGCAGAAGCCTTAGTTTGATCCTATTAATCAGTCTATCTACGACCTAACAATCAAAGAAATTCAATGAATTAAGAGTTCCACAATAAATTCCAAAACTCTTTCCATCATGTGGTTTGCTTAATCCATCAAACTGTACTAAGAATCTCCCCTCCATTTTCTCTTGTTCTCCCTTTACTTTCTTTCATTTTCTTTATAAGAAAACATCACCCAAAATTTAGGATACTCTCTAGGAATTTAGTATAACACCCCCTTCCTCTTAAAAACCTATAATTTAGGAAACTTCTCAGATTTGGTACTTATTGAAAGTATTTATCATCCTCCTTTGTCGTCGCTATTTCCATGCAATAAAATAGTTGTTTGTGATAAATAAAAAATAAATAAATAAAACCCTTTAAGCATAACTCCAGCCTTAAACACAACCGAACCAAATAAAACTCTATTTATTAAAAATTCAGTCCCAATAACCCTATGAAACTTTCTCAGCAACATTACCAAATTTTCCGGTCTACTAAACAATATATAACACCGAAACTCGAATTGAAAACAAGTCCAAAAAATTAAGTCTCCGGCACAGAAACCCTAGATTGGAGAAGGCTGAGGAACCTGACGCAAACATTAAGCGAGTAAAAGGAATGGAGAGTTAGAGCTTAGGGTTTTGGATGCGTTGTTCAAGGGCACTGAAATTTGTGGGAGATATAAACCAAAAATAAAAAATGAATAACATTAAAAGTCAGGAATAGGAAGAAAAACTCTCACTGGCCTGCATCTTAGATTGAGAAAATCAACAAACGCCGAGAGATACGGAGAAGCCTAGATCCAGACTCAGATGAAGTGGCAGTGCCGACGTAGCCGAGAGGAAAGGTACTTAAGCCGCTTCAACTATCAGAAGGAAGGCCGCGCCTTATCAACTTAACCTTAGGTTTTAATTTCAACAGAAAAATATCATGTAAATTAATGCAGGGATGCCATTATTTTAAATTTAAATTTAATTATATAAAAGATGTATTTATATAATTTATCAATAATAATATTTTTTTTTTTAAATTCGGAGATTGATGTTATAGATTTTTTACATATTATCATATTAATTTCAAAAAAATTTCCATTTTTTATTAATAGAGTGTTATATTTAATATTTTATTTGTTAAACGGCGGTTGGTAGTGAATTAAATTTGTATGAAAGCTATTATTCTTGAGGATTGACTTTAGTATATTTAATGAACTTTGGTCATATATTTTCTTATATTAAATTTATGTATTTGACGACTCATTATTAACAAATATAATTAAATGTAAATTGGTATCGTATAGATTTAACGTGGATTTAATTAATAGCACTTAGTATTAATTATTTCTAAAAATAAAAAATAAGAAATATAAAACAAAGGGTACTTAGAGTTTGTTTGAAAACTGTTTTTAAAAACAGTTTTCTATTCTCAAAAACAAAAAAGTACAATTTACCAACCTGTTTTTTTATTTTTTATTTTTAGGAATAAAAGACTAAGTATTTTCAGATAATATTTTTTAATTATTTTTTATTAGAACTATTTTAAGAATTAATTATACAAACAATTAAAAATAAAACACAATATATAAAATTTATTTTTAAAATATTAAAAACAAATTAAAATTTTTAAATTTCTAAACATATTTTTATTTTATAAAAATCAGAGAATAATTTTTAAAAACTATTTTTTAAAATTGTTTTAAAAAAGTGTTAGGAAACGTATGTTTAATATCTCCAAAACATGGCTGACGCTTTCACCTGTCACTCCAGTAAGCCTCTAAGCCTCATGGATCAAGGATAAAGAAATAAGAGGTTTCAGATTAGCTTCAATTATTTCCTAAGAAGAACGAACTGGTATACCTATCAATTAACCAAACCTCAAGGAGTTAATTACATGGGAACCCATGACTACGGGTTTTGTAAGAAGAAAAAAAATTACAAGTGAAAATTGAACGAATTACACTATATATTTTTTTTCACAAAATACTTTACAAAGACCAACACCCAATCTGATACAAAGCCACCTGCAATCCTCCAAAAACCCACGCATTCTTTTAGGCCCTAAAACTTCCGGTGTCAACATAAAAACTAAATGCAGGAAGCCGGCAAACAAAAGTTATTCATCAGGGACAAGTTTCATCCTGTTTGGTTGGATCTCTGATGCCATTTGATTTGAATGATAAGATTAATGGGGTCTATGGGGATCACCATGTTTTTGAGACACTTCTAGTTTGGGGGGTAAGAGGTTGAGAAAGCTCCCCTGGACAGGTTCATTGGCAGCTGCACCAGATTCATCATCTGCAACATGAGAGCATATGTGATGAGGAACAAGCGAATAAGGCCTAACCTCTGGATAATTTCTCTTTATTATTTTAATCATTCATTTGACACTCTCGTTGAGCACACCGGTGAAACTGCAAATTGTCAACCAAGAAAAAAAAAAAAAAAAGGATTGATGTATGACGAGAACGTGACAATAGTCACTTCAAACACACCAGCCATGGCTAGCAAGAGCCACTTCAAAGGCTCAAGGCATGCTTGGAGTGGGTGTCCTTGCAGGACAAAACTTAAAACCTAAAACCTAAAACCTTAATGAAATTGGTAAGACTGCAAGAAGAAAAAATCTGCACCGAAGAATCAAATTTCAATAAGCATTGCTTTCAAAGCTGAAACCAAACGCATTTATTCGACTAGAATTATCTTATCCAAATATAAACAATAAGACAGCTCCAAAATAATTAGCAGTTGGAAACTTGGAAAAATGACTATCAATTGTGAATTTTTCATCAATATAGAAAAAATCTGCAGAAGAAACTGGTTTATGCTGATTTGAACCAACATGCAGCTAACCAACAACCAAGGAATGCATGATACCTAGTGGGAAAAGGACAATCTTCTTAAACACATACCTTACAGCTAGAAATTTTATTGCATGTTAGTGTAACAGCATCCTATTACTTGACTCAAACAACATAAACTGCCTCAGGAATTCAAAACGTGTCAAAGGCAATAGTTACTGTAATGATGTAACACCAATCACCAATAATTATGAAAAGTAACATGCATTTTACAGAATAAACAGTGGTTATCATGTTCTAGTAAAAATTGAGGGAAAAAAAATAAAAAGGCTCACCAAAGAGGGACTTGATGGAGGGCCTTTTGGTTTTGGTGCTCTTCTTCTTCAATTCAGCTGTAAGGAGCAATTGTAAAACAAATCATAAATAAATATCATATAGAAGCAAGAATTTTGGTAAAAACTTGAGAATTTGCACCAAAAGAAAAAAATGTGTAAAATGGCATTTTTTTCCCCAATTATCAAGAGAGTGCTGCTTTATGCTCACTTAGGAGTAGTAATTAGAACATCTCTTCTATATATTATTTCTTAATTATAATATATTTCAATACAGTTACTGAACACTCATATACTATAATATCATAGATAACCAGGCAGAGTTGGACAAGCACTGCCTCCAATTTAAACAAGGAGGTCTTAGGGAATAATGAGAGAAATTGAGGAAAAAAGCTCTGCTAAAAGGATCAAACAGAAAAATATAATAATATGTATGGAAGAATAAGGGAAGATAGATACCTATCCCAGGTACTGGCTGATCATTTACAATTTCAAAGTTTTTATACGTGTAGCCTACAAAGTTGATGTCTTTAGATGAAAGCATCTGCAGCAAAGTAAAAGTAAAATACAACAACAATAAATCAACATGTAGCTCTTAGAACATGATATTATAATCAAAATTTTGATAGGAAAATAAAAAGAAATTCATAGGAAAAAAACAGGGGCATAAACCTATTACTCAGGAAGTATAAAGGGTACACAAGGCCAAAGAAGAACAAAGCCACAACTATCTACCCTGACTACTACATATGCAAAACATCAACAATATACCAATCTTCAATGACAAAATCAAAGGTAAAAGAACAAAGTTCAAGCTGCACAAAGAAGGTTAGATTCAAGGAATGAACCCTTGGGATATCTACTAATACTCAGTCTCGTCCAAGATTTATCAAACCCTGCAGGGATAAAAGTACACCTGACAAAATGAACTACACCAACTGACACTGGTTTGATAAAAGTAATGTTCTCCACACAATACTTTTGATGGCCCAATGCAACAAAATTACTGACATAACAAAATAAAGTGCTGGAATATGGTTGTCTCTTGTCAGCCACTTGAAAAGGGGGTGCTTACCAGTTTAGCAATGAAACAAAGCCAACTCAACTAGAAATAGTGCTAGCATTATGTGCTAACATAAGGAACATAAATAAATATACAATTCCAGAAGCTCTCTATGTTTATGACGCCCATTATGTAAGTTTTATGCACTAACCTTCCTCCATGGACCTGCTTTTGACGAAGTCTGAATTTGGTCATCAGCCTGCCTCATAATCAATAGGGGGTAAATCAGCAACAAAAACATCTCCAAGCAGGAGTATCCACAACACTCATACAAGTAGAAGCACTCCTCACCTCTTCAAACTTCTCAAAGTTTTGGGTATCTAACTCATCATTGACCTCAGGAATAAATGCAGCTTCAATTTGATACAATTTGTCCCAGTCAACACCTTCAAACCAGGGGTGAGCCTGAATTTACAGAGCCAACCACATTATTCCTCACTTTGTAATTCCATTGTGAACCAAATCCAGTAATTCAGAATTGAACACACCACACAACACCTTTATTTCATCTGCGCCTTTAGTTCCAAGCCTCTGGTCAACATTACATAAGAGCTTACTAATAAGGTCCTTTGCTTCTGGAGATAACTTTGCTTCTTCTGGAAATTTTAGATGAGTTCTCCAGTTTACTATCTACATAAGTGACAAGTGACAATGTTGAATCACGGAAAGGAAAAAAAAGGAAGGAAAGGGAAGAATTAAAAAATTAAGAAAAATGAAAAAATAATAATGCAGCATTCTGTAAGAGCTGAACAAGCTTTCATTTATCAACAACCATTAAGTGAGTCTGGGTGCCAGGATCTAGTCCATTAGCATTCAAGTAGCTTTGATTACAAACATCTTCTATTTGCTATTTTTTGTATGTTCTATTTATTGAGTTCAAAGGAAATTATTTATGTGTGCACATGAAATAGAAAAAATGCACTTTCAGTCAGGTTTTTCTAGTAAGAGAAGAAACCTAAGATTTAGAAAATGAAGACAGGTTTAATAGAAATTTTTGGAAGATCATTAGCATGTGAAGGAGATAAGCATTTTACAAACTCATTGGTGCAATTGTAGAAACATTTACACAGACAACATCTTTCAAGATCAGCATTCCAAGAACTACCTTCCTACAAGTTGTCATAGGTTCATCTGAATAAAAAGGTGGATATCCCACAAGCATTTCGTACATGATAGCACCAAGAGACCACCTGGAGAAATTCAAACAGATGGTTATAGGAGGAAACTAATCCATGGGGAAAACAGATCATAGAAGATGATGACAGTTTTAGAGAACCAACCAATCACACTCCATCCCATATCCTTTCTTAAGCAGCACTTCTGGAGCAATATAGTCAGGGGTACCAACAGTAGAATAGGCCTGCAGTATTCCAATATCAAAAGTTTAGTTGATATAAACCCTTATGCAGTTAGCGCAGGGTCCTGCATAAACATTTCTTATAACAGAGGAAACAAAGTGAATTTAGGGCCTTGCTAAAATACTTAAGGCAACAGAGATCTATGATGGTCTTTCAAAAATATTTCAAGACAGTAAAATCTTGTGAAGTACAAGTGTTACAACAATTGAAATGACATCCATTCCCCAATAATAAAACCTTCATGATGGGGAATAAAGGATAAAAAAAAAACATGCTAATAGGAAACCAGATGCTTCATCTAATAAAATACCATTATAGCAAAGCAACAGAAAATTCAATCAGGTGAAGGTAAGTAAATCACAAGCATTCTCCTGTTCCTCTGCCAATGCTGCAATTGCTCCTGCTGTGTGCGTCTCGGTGCTGCAGGGCGCCCATCACTTTGAAGGGCCCCACTTAGGTTGTTTCCTAGAGAAAAGTCCTTCTCATGAAGATTACTGCAATCCAATGGTTTACATAATCCAAAATCTGACAATTTCATATGTCCATATCTATCGAGCAGTAAATTGTCGGGCTTGATATCTCTGTAATAAGTAAATATGGAGAGGGTTATTGCTTCTTAAGTCATGATCAGAAGCATGCATATGGTTCCCACATACAATCATGATAAAATCTTACACAAACCTATGAATATAATTATGCTTATGGATGGACTCGATAGCAAGGACGGTTTCACCAACATAAAATCTGGCCTCATCTTCAGTCAAAGTATCCTTTCGCATCAGTAAAGTCATCATATCTCCACCAGGTAGATATTCCATTACAAGATAAAGAAACTCTTCATCTTGGAAGGAACAATAAAGTTTGACAATGCAATTGCTATCAACCTCTGCAAGTAAATTCCTCTCAGCCTTCACATGTTCAACCTAAATATTAAGAAGCAAATCGGGCAATAAGAAAAATAAATATAACACACAATAAATTGTCTGCCAGGCCAACAGAAGTCATACCTGGCCCCTTCGAAGCATCTCTGATTTCTTAAGCTTCTTCATGGCATATACGTGGCCGGTTTTCTTCTCCCTGCAGACTCTAACCTACAGAACAGAAAAGTAAGAACAAGGGGAGCAATCAAGTTAAATGAAATGTTATAACAGCATCAAAGAGAACAGACAGTGCAGAAAATTTTCCACAAACTGCTTATCTACAGTATTTCTATGTTCTAACTATGAAAGGAGAATCATTAATATCACAACCAGCAACCTAACACTGGCAATCCACCCGTGAATCCTTCCTGATTCATGCTCAAATAGGTTTACCTCAGCAACAACCTTTCAACCTAGGGACTGATCCTGCACCTACAAATTTCAAACTCTTTACAGATGAACTCAAAAATCCAGTCCCGCTCAAGCAACACAAACACGCAAAAAATCAAAGAGAGAGAGAGAGAGAAGAACACTTCCATGAGTTTGTGATGTAGGACAACCCTAGGATGGTTGCCTACACTCAAGGGTAGGTGGGCTAGGGTTTTATTTTTAGGGTGTAAGGAGAGGAACAAGGAATAAATTTTATGGTAGAGAAAATTATAAGATAAGAAATAGAGAGAAAGAAGAAACAATGAAGAAAAGATGGAAAACCTTAGAGTCTCATTAAGGCCTTCTAGGAGTCTCACCTAGAAGAAAATCAATGGAGTCTCACCATTGAGAGTTGCAACCTTGCAATAAAAGAAAACATAATATTATTCATATCAATTCATCCCTTTGATTTACATTGATTAGCCTATTTATAGGTTTCTCTAAAAAATCCAAAGTCTACTAGGACTCTAATAATCTATCATGACTCAAATTCTAATTATATTATAACTCAACTAGCTAATCCTAATTAGACTCCAACAAATACCAATCTCAATTCAATTCTAATTAATATTAATCCTACTTAAAGTTTACTTAGGTCTTCACTTTCTTCCTTGAATAAACTTTAAAAGGCTTTCCCCCATCAATTCTCCCTGGCTTGAAAGAACTCGGCTTCGACGAGTTAGATGCTTGATACAATTCATAGAGATCGGGGTTAAGCTTCTGAAAATCCGTTGTCGTAATCCATGTATTCTCAGTGTTGTTTGCCTCGCCATTTCACAAAAAAATTTTGGTATCCACCTTGTCGAGTAGACACAAGTTGATCATCAAGAACATACTCGATCTCAGGACGTGGGCTAAGAGTAGGTGGTAATTGAAGATCCAACTCTTCACTTACATCGTTGTGATGGCCATGGTAGATATACAAATCTTCCACATTAAATATTATACTAAAATGCAAGTTTGAAGGGAACTCTAACAAATAAGCATTCTCACCCAACCACTTTAGTACCCGAAATGGACCCGCTTTCTTAGCTTGAAGCTTTTGATATATGCTCGGATGAAATCTTTCAGGTCGTAAACAAACCATCACTAGATCACCTTCTTGAAACTGAATATATCTTTGATGTGCATCTGCTACCTCTTTATAGTTCTCATTACTGATTTTGATTTTTTCTCATACCTTTTCATGTATATCTCGTATATGACGTGAAAATGCATCCCCATCTTGGCTGGTGTGGACAAAAGTAGGTAATGGTATAAGATCAACAGGTTGCTTAGGTTTCAGCCCATATGCCACTTCAAAAAGTGAGTACCCAGTAGTACGATTAGTGGAGTTATTGAAAGCAAATTCGGCTTGTGGTAAGACATTATCCCAATTTCTCAACTGATCTCTCACAATGCATCTCAAAAGATTACCAAGACTACGATTGACAACTTCTGTTTGCCCATTAGTTTGAGGATGAAAAGAACTTGAAAATTTTAATTGAGTACCTAGCTTGGCCCACAAGGTTTTCCAAAAATAACTCATAAACTTGGCATCGCGATCAGAAACAATGGATTGTGGTAATCCATGCAATCGAACTACTTCTTTAAAGAATAAGGCAGCAACATAAGAAGCATCTGAAGCATTCTTACATGGGATAAAATGTTCCATTTTGGAAAATCTATCAACCACAACAAATATAGAATCAAAGCCCCATTGTGTCCTTGGTAATCCAAGTACAAAATCCATGCTCAAGTCTTCCCAAGGTTTGGATGGAATTGGTAATGGTGTATATAACCCCGTATTTTGCTTTGAACCTTTTCCTACTTGACATGCTCGACATTGTTTGATAACCTTCCAAACATCCTTCTTTAAACTAGGCCAAAAGAAGCGATCTTCCACCAAAGCAATGATCTTATCTCGTCCAAAATGTCCACCCATTCCGCCTCCATGAAGTTCCCATATGACATGATCACGTAGAGAAGTCCTTGGTAAGCATAAACAATTTTTATAAAACAAAGTACTCTTCTAAAATCTAGAAATCAATACATGTTACTTTTGAACCACTCAAAAGAGAGGAATAAACATCTCCAAGATCAGCATCATTGTCATAGCAATGCGTTAATTCTTCAAATTCAATTGTAGTGGTTGACATGTTTACTAAGAGAAGGGCCTTCCTACTAAGGGCATCAACTACTTTATTTTCAATTCCTACACAATGCTTTAAATTAAAGGTAAACAGTTGAAGAAAACTACTCCATTTTGCATGTCGAGAGTTAAGCTTCTTTTGAGAATTAAGATATCGCAAGGTTTCATGATCTGAATACAAAACAAATTCCTTGTAACTGAGATAATGTTGCCAATGCCTAATTGCTTGCACCACCGCATAGAATTCAAGATCATATGTGGAGTATTTTTTCTTTGCCCCATTGAGCTTCTCACTAAAGAAAGCCACAAGATGTCCCTCTTGGCTAAGAACTACTCCAATTCCCACATGGGAAGCATCACAGGCCACCTCAAATACTTTCTCAAAGTCTGGTAGACGTAGGATAGGAGGGTTCACCATCTTGGATTTGATTTCTTCAAATGCCTTGTTGGCCGCCTTGGTCCAAATAAATAAACCAGGTTTCATGCATTCAGTAATTAGGGCCATAATAGAGTTGAACTTTCGAATAAATCGTTGATAGAATGTAGTCATTCCATGGAAGCTTCGCACCTCATGAATATTTCTTGGTACTGGCCAATCAACAATAGCTTTGATCTTCTCTAGATCTGTTTCAACACCCTTAGAAGACACAACAAAGCCAAGAAATACAACACTAGGGCTTATGAAAGTACATTTTTTCAAATTAATGTAAAATTTTTCAGCCCTAAGAGTGTGCATTACTTGCTTCAAGCGTTCCTCATGATCTTCACAAGATCAACTATAGATAAGAATATCATCAAAATAGACAACAACAAACCGTCCAATAAAGGTTTTAATACCTGCGTCATAACTCACATGAAGGTACTTGGAGCATTGGTTAGTCCAAACAGCATGACTAACCACTCATACAATCCATCCTTAGTTTTGAAAGATGTCTTCCATTCATCCCCTGGTCTAATACGTATTTGATGATATCCACTTCTAAGATCAATCTTTGAGAAGATTACTGATCCAACCATCATATCTAGCATGTCATCAAGTCTTGGAATTGGAAATCGATACTTGATTGTGATTTTTTTTATTGCACGACTATCCACACACATCCACCATGATCCATCCTTCTTTGGTGTTAGTAGGGTAGGAACTCCACAAGGACTTAGGCTTTTCACGAATAAAGCCTTTAGTAAGTAATTCATCAACTTGCCTTTTCAATTCAGCATGCTCTGTTGGATTCATTTTGTAGGCTGGCAAATTTGGTAATGATGCACCGGGAATCAAATCAATGGCATGTTGTACATCACGCATAGGAGGAAGTTGATTAGGTAACTCTGCAGGCAACAAGTTAGAAAAGTTATCAAAGATTTTACGTACGTTTGCTGGATATTCCTTATTTTGTTCTTTAAATTTTTCCACTTTCCAAGCCATTAAAGCAAAATAACTTTAGTTTCCTTGCTCTCATTTTCAAATTGACACATAGTAAGTACCTTTTTTGGTTGTGCATTCTCCTCTGACTTCTTAATTGGAGGGACTTCTTTCATTGGACGAAGGATCTTCTTACGTCCGTTGTGTATGAGAGCATATGTATTTTCATAGCCGTCATGTTGAACTCTTCTATCAAAGAGCCAAAGTCTTCCAAGTAAAATATGACTTACTTTAATGGGTAAGACCTCACACCATACAGACTCTTCAAGGTCCTTACCAAAAAGGAATGTTACTAAGCAACGAAAACTTACCGGGATAGAGGTGTCATTAACCCATGCTACTCTGAATGGATTTGGATGTCTCTCTGTTTTGAGGTTTAGCTTCTCAACAAGTTCTTGTGAAGCTATGTTCAAACTGCTACCTCCATCAATGATCATGGTGCATAATCTCCCTTGACAGAAATACGTGTCTGGAAAATGCTAGTACGTCGCCAATCTTCTTCTCCTTTTACTTTTGGGACAGCTAATAAAGGTCGTACTACAAGACTATGTCCTTTCGTCATACCATCATAGTAGTCACATTCTTCACTAACTTCATCTTCATTGTAGGTCTCTTCTTCCTTTGGGTAACTTTCCAATTCAGATTTTGCTTCTTCAATACAAAAATGTAAACCTTTGGTTGGACACACAATAGCATAATGACCATGCCCACCACACTTAAAGCATAAAGGAGTCACGTCTACTTTTCTATCTCCAATACTCATTGAAGTTTTACCCTTATTACCATTCTTATGAGCCACATTCGAAGTCTGTTGAGTATTGCCCCCACCATTCACATGATTAGAAGTTTTGAAGTTTGATGTGCTTAAAGGTTTGCTTGCTGTCCTGTTGGAGAAAGTGCTCCCAATTTGTGAACTTGGACGCCTGGAAACCCGAAATTTGAGGCCTTCTTCTATTTTGAGGGCTAATTGATAAACGTCATCTACGGTATAAGTGTCTGCAGCTATCATCTCAAGTTGAATCTCCATTCGAAGTTCAGCTTGGTAGTGGGCTGCAAGTTGAGCATCACTTTCCCGCACTTGATTTCAAATGCTCAATTCATGGAATTCTTTTGTATATTCTTCAACGAACTTGGTACCTTGTTTAAGGGAAAACAATTTTGTATACATAAGTTGTTCATAATCAGTTGGGAGAAAGTGTTCCTTCATCTTCAACTTCATCTTGTCCCATGTGTCAATAGGCAGTTGGCCAGTTCTATGAACTTGATTCTCAATATTATGCCACCATAGACGTGTTGCTCCTTTCAACTTTGCCTTCACAAAACGAACTTTTCTATTTTTGGGCATTGCATACCAATCAAAGTAATCTTCCATTGACATAATCCAATCAAGAAAAGCTGTTGGATTTAGTTTTCCATAAAATTCAACAACTTCAAGACTACCTTTTTTGTCACATCATCATCTAGCTCAAAAAGTTTGGCCCTTCTTTGATTCCCCATCATAAAATTGTCTTGTTCTTCGCATGATCGACTTGGCAATTGTCTAAATTGATGACTTACAATCTCCTCTTCAATTGATCGTTTTTCTTGACTCTTTTCTAATAACTTCATGATCTCATCAAGTTTGCTATTTAGTTGTATTATAGCATCTTGATGGGATTGTTGTGTGGCTGAAATTTCCTCCAAGCGTATTGTAGCAACATCTTGATTGCTAGAAGTTTTTTTGGAACTCATGCTTGCATAAGTTGCTCTGCTCCTTAATTGCATATGCTTTCAAGCCAAGAACTTTGGCTCTAATACCAAAATTGATGTAGGACAACCCTAGGATGGTTGCCTACTCTCAAGGGTAGGTGGGCTAGGGTTTTATTTTTAGGGTGCAAGGAGAGGAATAAGGAATAAATTTTATGGTAGAGAAAATTATAAGATAAGAAATAGAGAGAAAGAAGAAACAATGAAGAAAAGATGGAAAACCTTAGAGTCTCACTAAGGCCTTCTAGGAGTCTCACCTAGAAGAAAATCAATGGAGTCTCACCATTGAGAGTTGCAACCTTGCAATGAAAGAAAATATAATATTATTCACATCAATTCGTCCCTTTGATTTACATTGATTAGCCTATTTATAGGCTTCTCTAAAAAATCCAAAGTCTACTAGGACTCTAATAACCTATAATAACTCTAATTATAATTATAACATTCAAAGTCTATTAGGACTCTAATAACCTATCATGACTCAAATTCTAATTATATTATAACTCAACTAGCTAATCCTAATTAGACTCCAACAAATACCAATCTCAATTCAATTCTAATTAATATTAATCCTACTTAAAGTTTACTTAGATCTTCACTTTCTTCCTTGAATAAACTTTAAAAGGCTTTCCCCCATCAGTTTGTGTCAAGAACAATCCAATTCCTCTTTTCAAGACATTTGAATTGATGGAAATTTGGGAAGCCAGTTAAAATAAATAAAAAATTAAAAAAAAAAAAAAAAAAAAAAAAAAAAGAAACAAAATCACCACTGACTACTGGCACCTGCAGAAGGGACAGAACATTTTGGATTTGTATCCAGCAGAAAGATGTGCTACCAGCCCTTAGCAGAACTGTTTTAGAATGTATAAGATGAAACCCCAGTTTAGTGTCATAATTCATTTCTCAATTGATCATTTTCTTGTTGTCAACTCACAAAGGCACAGCACATGCAGTTCTAATAAATAGATATAGATATAAATATAGCACAACCAATACACACATGCATATACAGACGGACGATTGATGAACAAATTTGTCATAATCCTTTGTAATATCTTTTTTAAGGAAATATTTGTTTTTTCTATAAAGTGTACAAATCTCATCTTGCATAACGGCACCCAAAAGGGGATCTTTAGCAGTGGCAATAAATGTAGTAGGCTTGACTGTCTGATGTGATGCTGAGTTTTTGACCTGATGAAAAGGTGAGTTGGCTGGTGAAATAAGCAAGTTAACCAGGTGTTGAGTGGATGAATGACAATGTGGCAATATAGATACAGATATAGCTCAACCAATACACACATGCATATACATATAGAGCATTGATGAACAAATTTTCCATAATCCTTCCTATATATTTTTAAGGAAATAATTGCTTGTATGTTAAAAAACACATGTATACAAAATTGTAGATGTATAACACTTTGGGTAGTCCTAAAAAGGAGCCATGTAGATCTAGGCATTCTTTTTCAAAGATCTTTATGCCAGGTAACATATATGCACTTAGAAAAAATATATAAACATGGAAAGAGTGCTATATAATGCCTTTTGCCATGATGTGTGTGTGTGTGTGTGTGAGAGAGAGAGAGAGAGATTGCTAACTGCAAATATTATTCAGCAGGTTGAAAAGCCAAAAATTAATGCACTGTTTTGTGTTTGAGAAACTTGGGGAAAAGAAATGAATTTTCAACCCGTGTTTCTTAGTTTTTGGTTCTCAAAGAAAAAGAAAAAAAAAAAAGGGAATCTACTCATCTGGGACTTGTATCATCATCTAAGTAGCTGAGTATCTCACCTCTAAGGGGCTTTTTTCAGGACAAAAAGGGGCAGTAGAAGCATAAGCATGGATCCACTTATTTTTATTTGCAAGCAAACCAACATATCTTTCTAATGTGCAGATTGTAGGCAAAAGCTTGAGCTACCATACTCATTGAAAGGCAAAGCAAATTATGGAAATTTTTAAATGGTCCAGGTTTTAGGCAGCTGCCCACTGTTTTGAGTGTTTTTTTTTTTTTTATAGGAAACGACAAAGGAATATATTAATAGAAAAGAGAAATACAAGAGAAGGATGAGAAATCCTCCCACCAAAGAAAACTAAACTACAAGAATACGAAAACAAGAAAATACAATGTGATAACGAACAACTCTCTAGACTAGACCAACCCAAAGGAATTACACACCCTTTTAGTAATCAGAACCAAAAAAATAGAAAATGAGGGACTTCAATTTTTTTTTCCCTGAAGGCTTTAAGGCAACTTGAACAGAGCTAAAAGAAACAGCAAGATGAACACAATAAGCACTAAAAAGATAATTGCCCACTAACATCATGATTGCCAGAGTTATATATGCTGAGTTTTCTCGTCCCATTTGAGCTGTTTGCACTTTCTTGGATAAAAGCAGCATAGTCTAAACAAATCCACTTTTCAGTTCTAAAAGGAAAACATAAAGTACTTTTTTGGTTTTAAGTTTGTATTTAACAAAATCTTGAACCGCCGTACTCATTGAAATGCAGAAGCAAGCTATAGAAATTTTAAAACCTTTCACATTGTACACAGCTAGGCAGTAACAATTTCCCAAACAGCCCCTTCAGAACTAAAACAAGAAAACGAGACACCTTAAAAATTCTTTCTTTTTCTTTTCCACGGTTTTTTGGGCAATCAAACTGAGGCTAAAGGAAACAGGAATCTGAATGCAAGACATAGGGGATGGGGAGGTTGGGCAATCTTTGACAATAGTACCATAAAGAAATATTCAACTGACAATTGATACTGATGAGTTTTTATATTTAGAAAGCATGGCATGATCATTGTTATTGAATCCATTCCACTCTGAAAGGTAAAAAATATTCAAACACAAGTATGTGGCATGTCAAATAAGAAATTCCAATAATATCTTTTAGAAAAAATTCAAAGAAAAAAGCAAATTTCATACACATGGTTACACACACATTGCAAATAAAGTAAAACGACAAAAAGTTTTAGTAAAACAAGTTTAAAATTTTCTGACAAAATAATTTTAGCAACAAAATCTAAATATGTAAATTTCAGTAAAGATTTTCAGATAGATGAAGCATGTAATAACCTGGAGGGCTCCAAAATGCAGGAAAAATATAATCCAGTATAAGGCAAGAAAGTCATACCTCCCCAAATGCACCTTTTCCTATCATTGTCAATGGCTCAAAATCATCCGCACCCATTTTATGCCTCTGGAGGCGCATATATTCTGTTTCCTTCTTCTCCAAATGCTTCAGTAGGTTATTTTGCTCTTCCTCAGAGACTTCAGCATCAGCTAATTTCTTCTCTAGTATATTACGTCTGTATGAACACACATGTAAGAAAAGACCATCATTTAGAAGTAACAAATTCATAACAACTCAACAATCACCCAATGGTATGAATATCTTTGATGAGTTCTTTATCATACAATACATTATTCCAGATAAGCTGTTTGAAACTATTCCTGTATGATAACTTATGCTAACACTGAGCTGTAAGAATTGATCATACCATAAGCAATATATATAACCTTCGAGAAACTGCTAAAGATTACTTAAAGAACAATAACCATACAATGAACAATAACATAAGCAATATATATGACCTTCGAGAAACTATTAACACGTTACTTAAAGAACAATGACCACACAAAATAAATTTCTTTAGAACCTTAATTAGCACAAGAAATGCCACTAGACTTTGATAAAAGTACAAAGAAAACTTCATAAAACTATGCTTAAGGGACCCAACATTGTTCCATTAATTATGCTTTTCCATACTTCATTTAGGGGTGTAACTCCCCCAAACAGGCATGAAACTGCTTCTGAAATAGTGTCTGTAACTTCATCGCCATAGGATGCAAAGATGCAACATATGGAGATTATCAATTTTCTGTTTATTGGTCATTTATAAGAAGGATAGATGAATATTCAAAGATAAAAGAGTTATTTGTTCAGTGAGTGTTCCTTTCCCAAAATTTTATGGAATCTGTGACCCAATTATAGCTTCCTCGTTGCCCACCATAGAGGCATGTTAGTTCAGTTTGCACATACTCTTACACAAATACACTTGCTTAACATATAACTATATTATGAAGATAAACTAAGCTACATTAGTCTTGTTAAATAAGAAATTTTTTAAGGTTGTTCCATTTCTAATTATGGTAATTTTGTTTTAAATCTAATGCTTATTTGGTAAGTTAAGTCAACATCTTTGATGGGGAACAACATTGGAAACATCCTTTGATGACTTGGAAGGAGAAAGGCTGGTTCCAATGTCCAAGCCTTAGGAAAAGGTCATAAGAGTCTATATACATCTCTATAGTCTTTCAAGGTAAGGAAGCAGAATTTTATTGAAGTTTCAGCATCTATTATGCTTCCTTCAGGGGTGTGATTACCTTCTTCCTAAGTGTGATTGCTAAGAAACCCGAAGTGTGATTGCCTAGTAACCTTGGTGTAATTTTTTAGTTTCTTCATCTTATTCTATAACACAAGAGAGTCATATAGTGCTATAAATTTAAGATCCTGCATCAATATTCTATCGTTACTTCAGGTGATATTTTCTCCTTTGCTTCTACAGATTCATTTTCTAAGCTTTAATCTTCCAATAATCCTATAACCCTACAAGTAAATAGAACCATAAACAGCCATCCAGACACTGATTAGTAATACAACGACCTGGAACAGAACCAGCTTTTCGGTCTTCATTGTTTATTTTGATGGGCTATAAAATCCAGTCTCATTGAAACTAGTCCAAGTCTCGCATGGTAAATCCAATTGTCATAGCTATTGTTTGAATTTCTGACATCAAAAAACCCAAAATAGTCAAATCCCAACCCTTTCTTTGTCCAAAAAGTTCCTCGATTAAACAATGTAGAGCAGCCTTCAAATCTCGCAGGTATTTTATTTATCTTTCTTCTCTTCGAATCAAAATTAAATGTGACCTTGCAGACAACAATTAGCTACAAAAAAAACCTTTAACACAACCAGCCCTTTCTCTCCCATCTTAGCCATACTCTTCCAAAAAACCATAAGTCAAATATGTATCACATACAACCTAGAACTTCATATCCATACTCACACACCAGGTTATTTGATAGGTTCTGCATTGCACCATACAGAGTTAGAAGCTGCAGCTCTTTACATGATGGCTCTACATGACTAAAATCGGTAGCTCTTGCTGCAAGAGTTTCAAAATGTAATAAAAGAATAAGTAGTAAAATTTGCTTCTTTTTGTACATAATAAATTAATATACTTTGCTTCGGCTATCCAAAACAAACATAGCACAAATAATTTTGGGAGTTTGCATGCCTCTAGGCAAAGCCTAAGGAACACATATCACAAGCTTTTTCATGCCTTTAAACAATCTTTTGCCTCTCTTTTTCTTTAGCCCCTAGATGGGCCATCCTATAATAGCAGTGGTTATATTTGACACAGAGAAAGGAATTTGAATGGTTATATTCTCCTTATTTGATGTGCAGTGGGTCCTGCACTCCTCAATCAAAAGGAATTTGATTGGTTGGCATGGTGCTTTTGTGAGTAAGAGAAAGGAAAAGGCTTGGAGGGCTGCCCCCCTTTGTTTAATGTGAACCTTATGGAAGGAAAGAAATGAGAGAGTGTTTAATGACACAGAACAATCCGACCAAGCTTTAAAACTTTCTTTTTTGTACACTTTTGTGAATTGGTGTGGGGTGCATTTAGAGGATCATTCTTTGTCCATGATTGATTTTATAGAGTGGCTTTTGTCTAGTTAGGTGAAAGGTTTTCGTCTTTCTTTTTGCCTAGTTTGGGCACTGTTTGTATATTTTGTGTGTACTTTTTTCGCCGCTTCTAGGCATTACTAATACAAACTCTTATTTACCTATCAAAATAAAATAAAATTTTGACATAGAAAGCTATTTAAAAAACCAAGAGAATTCTCTCTCTCTTCTTTGTTGAAGAACTTTTTTGTGGATCAAAGTACCCTAACATCAAAAGCTTGAAGTCTCTTCCCCTCTTTGTCAAAGAACCTTGACATTTGAAGGCTTGAAACAATAGATATTTTGCTTCGGCTATCCAAAACAAAAGTAGCAGACAATTTTTGGAGTTTGCACGCTCTCTAGGTGAAACCCAAGAGCGTGCATCACATGCCTTTCAATGGCTACAGAAAAATCTTTCCCTCTCTTTTTCTTTGGCCCTCAGATGGACCATCCTACAATACTTATGGTGTTTTTTGACTCAGTAAAGCTATTTAGAAAACCACAGAATTCTCTCTCTTCTATATAAAAGAACTCTAATATTGAAAGTTTGGAGACACTCTCCTCACCCCCAACAACCACCCCCCTGGGGCGTCAAAGAACCCTAACATTCAAAGGATTGAGGACGATGGGACCTGATTCTCCCTCTTCTTTTCCAAAAAGCCTTAACATTGAAGGCCTAAAGGATGGAATTCTCTTTGGTCTCTCTCTTTGGCATAACTATTTAATCTCTTTTCCTTAAGCATGACAAGTAGTCTGTTTAACGCTCTTTCTGATCTCCCTTCAACACTTTCTTTGATCTCTCATACTCCCTCTGATCTCTCTCCCTTCATCATCCTCTCTGGTCGTACTCTTTAATAATCTTTTTGATATATCTCACTCTTCAACACCCCTTTTTTCAATATTTCCTGATCTCATTCTCACTTTGACACTTTTTCGGTGATATATCACTGATATTTCAGCAATATACCTCCAATCTTCCAAGGATATCTCCTGATAAAGTCAATATATGAGGAGATATCCCCGATACTTACACATGATAATAAGTCATCAATGTATCAACCATGTTTCAGTGTTGTCCAGACAAAATGATTCTCTCTCTCAACACTCCTCCCTCCCTCCCTACTTTTCTCTCCACTGAGAAAATCACATTCAGGGAGATATTCCCAAGATTTCCACCCACCAAAACATCATCAATAATTCAGTGACATCTAGACTGGTAAAGAGTTTGTCTCACTTTTTCTTCTTCCTTGTCAAAGAACCCAAACACTGAAGTCTTGAGACAGCAGAACTCTCTCTGATCTTTCTCTTCGGTATGACAGGTATGCTGTTTGACACAACTCTCTCTCTCTCTCTCTCTACAGCAAAGAGCCCATTTCACTTTTTCTTTTCTCTGTCAAAGAAGCCTTCTCTTTGGTATAGCAGGTACATTGTTCAACACTCTTTTCTCTTTCTTAAACATGTTCTCTGATCTCTCTTCCATACTTTCTTTGATCTCTCTCCATTCCACACTCTCTCTGATCTCTTTCACTCTTCAACACCCACCCTCTTTTCCACGCTCTCTTATCTTGCTCTCACTTTGACACTCTTTTTCGGTGATTTATTGCTGATATATCAGCATAATTCAATCTTTATATCTACGAAGGATATCTCCTGAGAAAATAACATAATGGGGGAGATACTACCAATATTTCCACCCATCGAAGTATCATTAATATGTCAGCAATATTTCTGTGATGTCACGACAAAACAATTTGTCAGGAATGCTGCAGCAGTGGGTTACTGCTGATAAACTGACATTTCTGCTATATTTTGCAGAAACTGTCAAACTTTCATCTATGGATGAAATATGATATATCAAAAGTTTTACATGGCATTAGTTGCAATAGCTTTAGATACATTGGTTACTAAGCACACATTCCTAAGAAATTTCTATTTATAAGGAAAGTATATATAGAGATTTTATAATCAAATCTATTTCTAAAAAGAAATTGAATAAAGAAACAAAAGAAAATTCTAAACAAGAATAAAATGTTGAAACCCAAAAGATTGTTAATATTTGAAATATATATGACAAGATATAGCTAGAGAACTGAGGCATTTTGGCCTAAAGTTCAAAAGGACTAAAACAATCTTAACCAACCATATTCAACCTGTGCCACATGGCATCAAAGTAGCAATTAATAGTTTGAAACATCATTGACCCATTGCAAATATCATACAAAGCACCAAATCAAAATTATGTATGAGATTGTGTACTTGCACATGGGTATTGCATTTATGTGGGTGTATGTATCTTTGAGAGAGAGAGAGATGAGAAAGAGAGATTTAATCTCAGGCTTAGTTGGAAAGTTTCGATTTTCTGTTTTTTCACTATTTCCATGTCAAGCTTTTGTATTGATGTTCTTGGAGCATAACACAAACAAAAAAACAAAAAGTATTATAATCACCACCAACACATTGACTGCCCAGTAAAAAGGGAACTTAGATCCACACATATTACAAATAAAAGAATTCATGGTCTGATACTGCCAACAGGCCTGACTATTACATTAATATAACTGCGGAAAGATCCCAGGTTCATTGACATATGCCTACATGATAATTTAGCATCATATATAGCAAGGTTTTATGTATCAAAAACAAAGGAAACATCAACCTTCAAAATTAAGAAATGTCAATTAAAGTACCGATTCTGATGTAAATATCAAGAAAATTATAGTATGTTTAGGAAAATGGAAAAACGTGAAATTTTAGTAGACATTACAAAGTCCAAAATTGTCTGGAAGCATTAAAAAGAATGACAGCCCAAAATGATATTAGAACCCTAAAGATGCAGATCCAGCTCACTACAACCTGGAGGCTAGAGCGAACAGTCAAGTTTGGCCCACCCTATAATATAAGCTAGCTTGTTGGCATATGCAATACATGCAAAAAATGAAAAATAACTTGGCACTGCTGTTTTAAGATCTATAATAAAATATGGGTAGCATATTTTGACTCAAACTTTTGCTGAATCCTTTACACCTTCTGCATTAATGCAAAACCTATTATCTGACAATGTAAAGTAGGTTTTGGGCTACCCTCAAATAATTTAAAACAAAATAATTTTAGGGGCATTCTCATATTGGCACACCCCCAACTACAGGTTTATTCAGATTGAAGAGAACATGATAATTTTTGTCTTTGTTTCCCATTCACTAAATTAATTTCTTTATGACACCCATTCCTAATCTATCATATATTGGTAAAGCTTAGAAATGAGATTGTGTAATTTACATTTCAAAAGAATCAGCCTGTAGTAGACGAGGGACATTTTTTGAATACAGATGATGAATGATTCAAGAAAACAACCTGAGATTCTAAATGTAAGTCCTGTAGAAAAGAATATGAATAGTAGAAAAGAGGGATAAGAAGCGAAGGTAATTGAGAAACAGGAAGGTAGAACCTACCTCTTACAACTGGTTACCATAGTTGAAAAGGACTATTTTCCCAAGAGGAAACAAAACTCTACTTCACTAGTCACACTAGTAAAAATAAGCATATTCATGCCTTCATCTACTCTTAATTTTTTAATCCCTGATGGCTTAGGCTCTTACCTCAATACAGAAATACTCCTAAAACATCTTGAATGTTTTCTAAAACCTTTTTTTTTTTTTTTCTGATAGACGTGAATGTTTTCTAAAACATGACTCCTGCATATTTGGGAAAACAAAAAAAGAAATTTACAAGAAAATAGAAAACCAAATTGAACATGAAAATTAAGATTGAAATTGAGCTTTCTTCAACAAAAACCAAAACCTGAAAAATCCTATACTTACTAAAGCTCAGATTTGCAACTTATTCAGAGAATGCTATCCCACTTCTAATTATCCAATGGGGCAACTCCTTGCACATACTTAAGGGAGCCATTTGAAACATGATTGAAACACTAAAAATGGGGACTATCAAGCTAAAGATAGAGGAAAGATCACTCTCCAGCTGGGCCTTACTATATAACCAACCCCATGGATACCACTCAATCTTTTACCCTGATGCATTGTATACCCTCCACCAAGTCATCATAAGAAAATGCTGCTAATCTTTCCAAAGTGAGAGGAGTGAAGACAGACTACAACTAACACAAAAGCCAGTCTGGTGGTGTGGTATGGAAGGCATGGACTCTGCAAATCTCCCATGCCCCCTTCACTAATAAAGGAAGAAAGCTTCAACCAGAACTCCATTTCTTTTGCTTGCAGATTTAACCGTCTGTCTATATTCTTCATGGTTCCCTGCTTCCTAGGCTGGTTCTCATTTGCACACACATGAAACAACCCAACAAACAGGAGAAGGATGTGCCTCATGGCATCTGAGAGTGATTCAAGCCATATGAAGGGAAACTTTCATGCACAATTTATTTGTTGAAATATTCTGGTGGGTAGGGGGTTTAGCAAAGGAGCCAGACAAGTTCACTGCACTAACCTGGCCCATGCCTAAATGAAGGTGAAGTAGTGGGCCTACTCGTCCCAATAGGCTAATGCTGGCATTCGCACACCAGTGCCTAAAATTTATGAATGTATGTCATATGTTCACAAACATAACAACAAACAAGACAAAAATTGACTCAATCTAACTAGTAATGAAATTTAGAAACCTAAAATACCCAAAGCATGCTGTTTACAGATAAATGTAGATCCGAAGCTTTGAGGTGGGGCATGAGTATCTTTATCAATTCTGCACCAACTATGCTAAGGCGTGTATGGACTGGATGAGCAAACAGGACAAAAAACATTGTGGGCTCCATGGCTAAAATTTTCTCTCCTATGTAAAGGCCTTTGTAAGGGCTGAAAGTTTTCCAAACATCCAATGAAAGTTGCATCATATCTGTAGCTGATAGTGACAACAAGGCCAAACCTCACTTGGATATTAACATGTTTTAAAAGAGAAGATTAAAACTTTGGAGTGGCCATGCATCCCAACCCCAGCACATGGTGTTGTTCCTGGAAATAGCACACATCAGCCAGAGGTTTTCCCCTAAATTCATGTAACCAAAGGTATTTGCTTTGAGATGATATTTTTACTTTCATTCTCTCCAAATAAATGGACCTTGTTTTTACCATATCATCAGGGAAGAACTGTCAAACTAGTATGTTGTTTTTTACTCCTCTTTACTTTACTTATTTTTCATTGTTCTTCTATTGGAGTAAAGTTCAAGGTTGCTGTGTCTTTTGTGGAAAAAAAAGGTGCCCTGAACATTAACCAATTGATAATGCTTCCTTGCCATATTTCTCAAAATGTCTGATCCCTAATTTATCCTTGAGGGTCAAATACAGAGGAATATAAGTAAAAAATAGAAATCTAGGAAGTAAAATACAATCAATTGAAAAATCAAGATTGATATCAATATGGAGAGAAGAAAGCATTATTTCTGAAAGAAAAAAATTGGAAAATATTTCAGTTCTGCATTTTTAAGTTCAATGATTTGTACTTATAAGTTAGGAGCAAGAAACATGTGCAACTCAAGTACACTGGGCATATTGAGGGAGTACAAAGGACTAAACAGCTACAAGAAGAAAAACAAAACACGACCCTAAGCTCTACCCAAACTATCTATGAAATCTAATTAGGCAATAGTGTCCACCCCCACCAATAAATGAAACCAACCAAATAAATATTTTTTAGATGAATCATTCCCTAACAACTAAAAGCCCTTTTAATCCTCAAAATCCTCCATTTCACTCTTAAAAACCGCATAATGAAATTTAATACACAATGCTTGAAAAATCACAAAAAGAATGATTTACACACACATGCTTGCAGCTAACACAATGATATGACATACTGATTTGCATATCCACCTATCAAACCAGGAAATTGATGTGTTTGAGTTAGCTGATGTGCAAGCCGAGTCCATTGGATGATAATTTGCTCAGGTTGGAGAGAACATATCAACAATGTAAAAGTGACCAGCCTGAACTAAAGTTAATAGAGCAAATTTGTAATTTGATGTTGAAAAATAAAACAATAAATATCTTGGTCATTTAAAATTGAGCTCAGGTTGGAAGGACAAGTCAAGTACTGCTAGCTCCATCCATTCAATAATGCATACGCTGAACTTTTTCACATGGTATTTATGATCTGAATAGAACCAGAAGAAGCAAGCCTTATCCAAATGGTGAATCAGCTGTATGGATGGATAGAAGGATCATGAAACAGGGCAGAAGGCAACATCAAATGTTCTCAGTAATGTCTCTTTCTCTCTCAAGTTTTGATTAAAATGTTCAATGTTGAAAATAGGCCTTATGATATATTGGAGAGAACACTAAAAATTTCCAAAAGTAGCTGAAATTTCATATTTCAACACATTGTTCATAGACATGCTAGTATGCAAGTGTCTATGAAGAAAGAAATACAGGAAATGTTGGCAAACATGCTTACATATCAATAATGGAATTTCAGATGATTGAACGATGCATTACTAGATTTATATTTGAAGGACAGCCCCCTTCTAATATATATTCTCACTCACCATAAAGAAAAAAAATAACTAAAAAAAATTATAATTCCCGATAAAACTTGAACTTGTGGAGACCAAGAGTTAACATGGTTGCAGCAGTTTTTTCCCCACAAAGGAGGTGGACCAGGCAGCATGATGATGGAAGCAGTGAAGGTATTAAAATTAATTTGGCAATGTACTAGTTATAATGACTTAGTATTGGATATGGTGGGAAGTTGGTAATAGTGGCTTAAAGTGGTGATCATGGCGGTGGTTATGAGTGGGTGCTGAAGATGGTAATGGGTGTGATGTAGAAATCAGATAACTGGTGACAGATTGATGGTGGCACTGAAGAGGTGCTCATGAAGAGAAACAGTAGGATTGGCCTATTTGTTGGACATGATGCTGCTAGTCCTATGATGATGATAAGTTGGCAGAGGCATCAACAGTGAAGATGGTGGCGACAGGCCACTGAAGGTGGTAGTGATGACAGGACAGTAACAATGGTGATAGTGCCCCTTTTCTATCTTGTTTCCCCCTCATTTTTTAACCATAAATTGTGACCTTTTCCTAAATGTTCATTTTATTACTAGAGCCTAGTTTTGGATCAAAGGTGAAATTTCAAATCTACACCAGGGGTTGTAGCTCCCAGTATGATTGCAATATTGGATCTCCAATTCCATCCTCCATTCCCAATTTCCGATTAGCAAATGAATACCTAATATTATAAGATAACCCAAGTTCTCTCTCTTTGTGAATTTAAAATGATAATATAGCACCAATGTCCCAGCATCTCCCAGAACAGAAATATAAATTTATTTTTTAAAACACAACGAATAGCAATTAAATATTCTCATAGTAGCATCCTCAGCATCCCTCAAAAAATAAATCTTACTTAAAAACACCAAAACCAAGGACAATTGTGGTAGAAAAGTGAAAGGGATGAGCTAGGAATTCAGAGAATTCTGGTCAATTTCAAAAGGATTACCCATAAAAATCCAGAAATAAGAGAATGCCACTGTTTTCCATTTGCAGTATTATGTAGACAGACTAATGGTATGTCAAATAAGTACATTCAAGTGTGAGGAGACCACCACTTGATAAGCCAGAGATGGAATATACCCTTCTCTCAACACTTATCCAGTTTGATCAGATATTGGATCATATTTCTGACCAGTCAAAAAGGACATGTATTCAATTGTTCTAAGAAACAAAAAATCACAACTGGCATCTCTTAGGTATACCCCAATTCTAGCCTAATCACCATGCATCATCCATTTCAGTAAAATAGGAGGTTACCCACAAAGTATATTAGGCATTACCATTTGTCACATACTATCCTAGTACATTAGCACAATAATCTCACAAGTTCCTTCAGTTCAGGAGCCTAAACTATGAAAATGTTTGATTCAAAGGAACTCATAGATAATTTATTCAAAATTGAGGGACAAATATGTATACATGATATGCAATCTCCCAAGACAAACCAACATGTGTCATTGTTATCAAATATTGTCTCATTGATAGCTGCCAAAATTTAAGTTTGAGAAATGTTCTACAGGATGAAATTATAATAAATAGATTTCTATGGTCAGTGCGTATTTATGGAGCATTCAGGAGAATCAGGACAACAAAATATAGGACAACATATTATCATGATGAAAATTACAAAGTTGGCTTACAGGTGTATTGTACAACTATGTAGTGGCAGTAAAGGAAATAGTGCACATTTGCAAATAATTGAACAGAAAGAAATTTCAAAAAAATAAAAATCAAAGATACTGTATCACATCTTCTGACCAAAATAAATGTGGGGAAAAAAGCAACAAATTCTACCAAGTACATTTATAGATGAAGAATGGAAGCCATACCGCTCCTTCCTCTCCTGAAGATTCTTCATCTGCTCCTTATAATGGTTTTCTATATACTGCTTTGCAGCTGCAACCTTCTGCTTGGTCACATTTGAGGGCGCTTCCTCACTTGTCACTGCTTTTGACCCTTCTTTTCCATTATTTGTAGCTTCTTTCTTTGAAGACTTGGCCTTATCTCTTGATTTAAGCTTATTGAACCAACATCCTATTGACTTCATTTTGCTTTTCCTTCAACTAATGCCTCAAAATCTGCACTTTCAAACTGCTTTCTTTCTCCAATTACAAGGAGCGCATCATCAATTTACGGTATCACGTGGATCTCCATACACTCTTAATTCTGAAACAACCCAATTTCATCCGATCTGTCTTAAAAGAGAGAAAAAAAAATCAAAAATATTTTACAAAAGATAGAAATCAACATAGTACAACCCAAATTAACATAATCAATCATCCCATCAACTCATGCCAAACAATAAGACAATGATTTATAACCTAAAAAACTTGGCATTTCCGTTTGGTTGACCAGAAAATAAAGGAAAAATGAAGTTACACCTCCTCAACCCCATTTCAAGGTGGGAGTAAAAGGATGTGGTAGGTGCTGTGAAAAAGACAAGATTGACAAGGAGTCAATAGATTATACAGCTCCAGACAGAGGCAAAAGGCTACTCATAATCCACTCCAATTACTTGAAATTAAGGCTTGATCAAGTCAAATTATTCACATTTCTTCTCTTCTTTTTTTTCCTTTTCTCCGAAGAGCAAAAATCAAGAAAAAATCACCTCAAACAACCCAAGTAATTGTATCACCCACAATTGAGTCCCCAATAATTAAAACCCCTAAATTCAGCACTCAAATTTCCTCCCTTTTCCCACATTTTCTCGCCAACCAAACAAAACACAAAACGCATCGAAATCCATAACAATCCACACATTCAACGAAATTCCACCCACACACACATCTCCAACACCAAAAACCCACAAAATTAAACCCAAAAGACATCAGAAAATTTGAAAAAAATCGTCCAAGACCGTAAAGTCAGCAATCCCAGTACAGCAGAAGTAAAATCGAAGTCAGCAAAAATGACAACAAAAAGAAAGAAAGAAACGAAGAAAGCAGCAGTTACCGCGTGAGAAAAACTGAGTGGAAAAACCCTAGCAAAACGCGGAGACATAAGAGGCCGCCATTTTCGGCGTGGAACGAACTAGAGCCAACACTTCGAGCTTTGCATGATGATGATCTTCTTTTCCTTTAGAAAGTGCTGTAGAAATGAAATCCAAGGTTTTTTTTTTTTGTTTTTTTTCTTTTTTTCTTTTTGCTTTTCGTTTTCAAATATGTTTTTGTTTTGTATATTGCAGTTACTGTTTTCTTTTGCTTTTATTTTATTTTCGGGATTCGCTTGTAGAACGCAGCATGGTGGCGTTGAATCTCTCGCGAGAAGTTTCCAGTCACTTTGAAGTCCGCGTTGACAGATCATCTATTTCCTCTTTTACAAAATTTTATTTCATTTATTTATTATTATTAATTTTTATTTATTTTACACGTCAGAAATTTGTAAGAATAATAATTTAAAAGAAAGAAAATGCTTTTAAGAAATATCCAAAAGGGGAAATACACCCTCTTGAAATTTCATTCAAACTTTTTCCAAAAATAAAATGATATCCACAATACTTGCTTAAGAAATGGAGCAGCCCATGAGTCTGAATCATTTGGAATGATTGAGGAAAATTTTGAGATTTTAAATAAAGGCCAATTAAGAAATAATATTTTTTTATTAATTGTTTTATTAGAAGTAAAATATTTTAAGTATATGTTTATGGTGGGTAAAGTTTTTGAAATAGTTAATATAAGAAATTAGAGAATATTTTAAATTTTCTAATTTAATTTTTATTATATTTTTAATTTTAAAAATTAATTTTGATGAGTTTTAAAATTATGTTTGATATTTGATTCTAAAAAGAGTTTTCGGAATATTTTAAAATTGGTAATTGATTTTAAAAAGAATCTTTAGAATATTTTTATAATTACGAAACTCTCCATAAAATAGAGATATTTTATTTGAAAAAAGGTGTGACAGATTTTCATATACTCGTAAAAGAGCATAGTCATTCATAAAAAACTTTCAAATTTACAATAAGCATCAAATATCTCATCGTGAAATTTATATTTTGAGATATTTATTAAAGAGCACCGAAAAATGTTATATCCAAACATAAACAAGGAGTGTAGGGGTGATGATATAAGACCATAAGGAGTAATGTATTCAATTTTTTTTTTCTCAAGATTATTTAGCGATTGAGAAATCACAAGTAATTTTTTACTAAGTAGTCTTTTCCCGTTATATCTTGTATTCATTTAAATGATTGATATTTTATTAATATTTGTATGAGATTTTTTTTCTATCTTTAAAGAATTAGCATAAAAGGACAAATATAAAATAGACAATGAAATATTAATTTAGGGATTAATTCAAATTGTTTTTATATATTATTTAAAACTCATTTTACTTATTTTTTTTTTCTTTTTTTACATAGAGAATAAGACTACTTTTATTTCTCAAAAAAAGTAAATAGAAAAAATAATATTAAAATAAATAATATTTTCATATTTCATCTTATCATGAAAAATATGAAAAAAAAATATATTAAATATAATTAAAATTATTAAGACACATGTATATTTTTAAATAATTTAACTACGAAAAATAGTTAAAGATAATATATAATAATAATTTATTAACTTTAATTTTTTTATTTTACTTTATTTTAGTTTTTTCTCTTGTATTTTTTTTTTAAATTTTCTAAAATGTTTAAATAATTTTAAAATATATAAAATTTAATTATATTTAATTGTTTTTTCATATTTAAAAATATATATTTTTCTTATTTTTAAAAATCCCATCTAAGAATTAAACATTTGCATCAATCTTATAAAATTTAAACCTAACGATCAGACAAACTCACCGCCGTACGGTTCTCATGCATAAAAAATAAAATAATTAAAAAAAAGAGAAAAAGAAAATATGAGACAAGCAAACGAGAAATTTACGAGATGGAAATGGAAATGGATATGGAGACTCAAATTAAATATAAAAAAAATGTAAAGTTTTCAAAAGGCGAGTGAAGAAAAAGAGAGAGAACTCGCGTGGTGAGCTGGACCACTTGAAACAAAATTAAAAAATGAAAAAAGAAATTCAAGAGAATAATTGCCACAACAACGACCTTTACTTAACATTCATAGCCTGGATGTCCGCCAGCCTGCATGCTAGCCACGTGTCACGCCGGAAACCCCTCTCTGCCCCTACCTGCTCCGCCCTCCGCAGCCACCCACCAGTCGCTGTTCTCTCCTAAAATTCCTGACATCATCACAAGGTGGGTGTCTCTGTCCCATTATCACCCATATTTTCCATTTTAACAAATAAATTAATTGGTATTAAGTGAAATCAAATTGATTTTAAGAACATAAAATCAAAACTAAATTATAAATTTAAATAAAAATGTTAATATTTTTAAAAAATATTAAAAATGAAATAGCTTATTATGTAAGCTAAAACAATTTTTTCTTAATTTTATATTAATTTTTTTAATTTACAAAATCTTTTAATAAAATTATGACAAATACTAAAATATATTTTAAGTTACCAAATTAACTTTATAACTGAGAGTGACTTAATAACTTAATTTAAGTTATTTAATAAATTTAGTATTTTAATAAAATAATTTAATAGTATAATTTAAAATTAAAAATAATTTTAAGTAATATAAAAAAATAATTAACATTATTTTAAAATCTATATTTTCATTTTATTTTTTTACTTTTATTTACCTTAGTTACTTTCATGATCTTTTGCTATTTCACAACCTCTGTTATTACTCGATCTTCTTTATTTTTGCTCTATTTATAATTTATGAGGATAAATATATTTATTTTATAATTTAAATTCATTTTATCAACCAACCTTAATACTTAATGTATAAATTAAGTAATACGTTTTAAGTCAATAATTTAAATATAATTTAACTTAAAATTAACTTAAATCATTAAATTATACAATATTAAGTAAAAGAAATAGAAATAAAATAAAAAATAATCCTAATATCAGGTAAAAAAGATTTAATTAAAAAAAAAAAAAAAAAAACTCTCAATTGTACGTCAAACAATCCAAACAGGATTTTACTCCTAAATATATGATTTAGAAAAAAAGAATGCCTTGTTACCTTTTGTGTAATCTTGCTATGGTCCACCTTTCCAGAAGGGGGAAAAAGTAAAGATTATTGGATAAATTGTTATCCTTTGAAGAATTGACCAGCACTGGACAAAAAAAATAACAAAAGAAGAAGAAAGAAAATACCCATCAACAATCCTTTTCTTAGCATAAATCCCAAGTATGAAGATTTCTAGTTTTAGAGAAGTGACAATTGCTAGTCCTGGCTGTTGGTTAGTTCAATGACACAACTGTCGTATTCCATGGCATTCTACCTCCCAATTCTCAAAACCATTCCTACCCATCAGATGGATTTTTGACAATTTACATCATATGGCCAAAAATAACCCAACAAAACCTCTCTCTTGAATCCCCATGGAGAATAGTCCACCAAATACTTCAATGCATTCCGTTGAAATGTTGCACCAAAGGATGACACCGGAAACCCGTTGATGAAGATGGTGGGTCCACCACATAAGGCAACTTGAGGAGGGCAATAGGTTCCCATACAGTTAGGGCATCATGGGGGGCCAGGCTTGAGGCATTTTAGGTATACATCACTTCAGGAAAAGAGGGAAAGGGGGGGCATTGGATGGGGCCAATAGCCATAACTTTGTCAAATTATCCCACTGGATTACACTGGATTTGAATTATTTATCACATTAAGTCCAAAAAGTGTCATTCCTAACCACTAAATCAAATCATCACTAACCCCGATTTTTTGGTTCCTTCTTTTTAATGGACAACGGGACAAGGAGATGGACATATGCCATTTAAAAGTTTGTTGCCTTGTTCAAGACACACGATGTCTTTCTAGGGATTTCACAGGTGATGTATCATAACGTATCTAATTTTTAATGGTTTTTGAATAAAAAATTACTTAGTATGTAGTTCTACGGTTAGATGCATAAAATCATTAGTTGCTGTTTTTTAAAACCGTTTTGAAAAATAATTTTTTTTAGAATAATTTTTAAGAACAATTTTTTATGTTTATTTAAAATAATTATGTTTAAGAACTGAATTCTATAAAACAATTTTTATTCTAAAAAAAAAAAACATAAAATATATTTGATTGAGTTAATAAAAAAGTTTTTTAAAATAAGTAAAACAAAAAATATATTTGAAATTTATTTTTTTAATTAATAAAATTTTTCTTTCATTAACTTGATATTATAAATATATAAATAATTTTTATATGTACAATTTATTTAAATTAAAAAATTATTTTATTTTGAAATTTTTATACTAATTATAATTTTCAACAAATGACGATTTTGTAATCATGTGTAAATATATTACTTTCAATAATTTAAAAAAGAAGAAAGAGCTTGTAGGCAGGGGGTGTGATAGTTAGGTGAAACTTACCTTTATGGAAACATAAAAAATAATTAGAAAAAAAAAATTTTGAAAAATAATTTATTCTTTGAACAATGAAAAACCAATAAAAATATTTTTTTTTTATTGTTTAAAAAAAATTAGTTTTTGAAAACATAGAAAATATAAAAAATAAAAATACACCCCTTTTTCTAAGGAAATTTTTTATGTTTTTTTATTTTTAAGAACATAAAACAATTCCTAAAAATAGGGATCAAACAGTTACTCAATCTCTCTTCTTGATGGCAATTGTTTTTTTCTACAAATCTTATAAGTAAAATCGTGCATAAAACTCCTCCGGTCCTTGTGGAGAAGGGATAGGAGATTGAGTCAAATTCAACTAATTTATGTTTAATTTTTCTAAAAAGAAAAAGATAAGACTAGTCTTTTCTTTGGACTTGGAGCCCACAAAAAACCTACGGGCGGTAAAAGACATGGAGACTGTTATTTCTCTTTTTTTGCATCTTGAATGAGATTCACCATTGAGGGATACTTTTTCGATTCAGATTAACTTATGTCTGGATGTAGATCTTGCACTATCTATTACCATGTTTATGTGGTACTATCTTTATTACTATCATTGTTAAGAAGTGGAAAATATGCTCACAATCCACCTTTTATATTCTTGGAGACTTTTTACTACACAAAATATATAGATTTTTTAAATATATATATATATTTTACAAGATTATTTTTTTACTATCATTATGAACTTTCCAACAAGATATGCCTTATAATTTTTTTTGATAAATTTGTAAAAGAAGTGATTTTTCAAATATTAAAGTAAAATTAAAAAATATATAAATTTTTTTTTTCTAGAAATACAGATCCACTATTAATAGATATTGTTTTTCAAACACGAATTTTAAGAGATTAAGAGTACGTTTAATAGTTATTTTAAAAAGTGTTTTTAGTTTTTTTAATATTTAAAAAATTTTATATTTCAAATAAAAAAAAAATTAAAAATACTTATCAAAATCACTATCAAATACACTTTAAATCTACAAAAATAAAATAAAATAAAATAGACCAACGAAACCTAAGAATGAGGGGAGGAGATTGGCGGTAGCTAGGAATCCAACGGTCGCCAAGAAGAGTGTCACTTGTTGGGTAGTTGCGTGGAGGGCACAATGACATGGGCTACCATAGCCCACATGTCAGCCACACCAATGCACACCGTCGGCATAGAGATGACACATGAGACACAATTTGATGTGTAGAGATCATTGATGAGTGACAACTCTTATTTTTCTTGATTTTCTAAGATTTTTTTTTAATAATTATTTTGTAGTCCTCTTATTTTTTTATAATTAAAAACAACATTTTTTTAAGCAAGTGGGAGCATTCATGCATTTTATTTAAGTGAATTATCATTGTAATAACTATCTTTTAGGCATGAAAAATTGTATAGAAAATATTTTTCTGACATTTTTGCACAAATTTAGTAATGCATTTATGTAATGCAAGAGATGATGATTAAGAACTTAGTTCTTGTTTGGATTTTACAACAAATGAAATTACTAATTTTTTTTCCTATTATTTTGGTAGAAGAAATTATTAAGATGTGTCAATTAATTAATCATTAATTTTTCTATGCTTTAGCAGGCAAAAATATAGTAGTTAATTGAGTTGTATGCAAATCATGGCTTTCTTGAGCTTAAAAGTGATTATTTTGTGGAGGAATAGTGTATATATTATTTGACTTAACCTATGTTTTTGTTAGTGTCTATGTAGTGGCTAATGAAGATGTTTGAAGGTTTTATACAACAAAATATTGATGAAAACTCAGTATTTTGATGATGAAAAATAAGTGAAGGAGAGCATGAATGAGGAAAGGAAGGAAAGCTTAAGAGGATAAATATGTTATGGCATCAACATATAGAGTCAATTTTGATAAGCATTTCAATAAAGGTTCGATGGTATACTCTAAGGAGTTGATAAAATCAATATAGAGAAAGTTGGTGTTGAAAATATTGATGCTTGATGTAAGGTATCAATTCTTACAAAGAGTAGGGGAACCAAAACTTTGATAAATGAATACCAAAATATAAAATTAATACTAGGTAATATTGAGATTGATACCTTAATCTTGTTATGAAAATCAATTTTCAACACTAATGATGATGGTGGTGTCTTCACAAACCAATACCAAAATATAAAATTAATACAAGGTAATATTGAGATTGATACCTTAATCTTGTTATGAAAATCAATTTTCAACACTAATGATGATGATGGTGTCTTTATGCTCCGATTGTTGCATATTGAATTCTTTTATTATGGTATCTAAAATTTTCAATACTGAAGCAAAGATTTGTGATGTTTTTATTGTTAAACTCTAAATGTAACTTTGGTTTGTAATTGAATATTATGATTTTTCTCATGAAGGATTCAAGATATTTTAGGGTGATGTGGTACTAGAAGATCTTGCCACTTTACCCCTACTTTCCATAATTCTTTTGGCTGCCAAACAAGGTGATGAAGGCAAAACTCATCATATTTAGTGGTTAAAAGAATCATTATGTAGCAACTCTAATAAAGAAAAACCAGAGAAAGAGTCATTATGACTTTTATAGTACTCTGGGTATCATCCTTAGGGATTGACTTATGGAATTTGTCAATATTATGATAAATGAATCACTTTTATTTGAATTTAAAAGTGAAAAATAATATGTGAATGAAATGAAACTAAGTAAAAGAACTAAATTAGTAACAAAACAAATATTGATTTTTAATTCCATTGATTCAAGTCTAAGGTTTTCCATAATCTAGCTTAAGGTATAGAAATAAAGAGAACAAATGTTTCTTAAGTAGAAAGATCTTATGGTTTTGGAATCCTTGGTTGCTCGCGATCAACTTGAGTTCTACAACTCAAAATTGCATTTGAAACCTAATTTTTCATTTTAAAACAAATTTATAAAACCATAAAATAAATAAGATTAATTACTGGTTTAAGATTTGACTTTTTAACCTTTCCTACTTATAACTTTGTTTTGGGGCAAATAACGATGGAGAAAACCAAAATAACTAATGATTAAGAGTTACCAAGAATCACTAGTATCAGGTAATAACCTATTGTATCATTCTCTAAACTAACTCACAAAGATAAGATAAAAATTGATAAATTGTAACCCAATAATTAATTAATTAATTAATTTCATTGTTATAACAATTTACCCATTGTTCCTATGAATTTCTAGCCCTTATGTTTTCATGTTTCAAGCCCCAAGTTGGCTTTTTTGCTTCTCATAGGAGTGATGTCACATTTGCAATCCATAATAGGGTAAAAATCCATAATTTGAATAAAAAGAAACTAGATATATATATATATATATATATATATATATATACATATATATTCAATAGAAAAGAAAAGAAACAAAGCAAAGTTCTTGTCTTCTTCCCCACAAAAATGTCAAACTCTCGAAAAATCTTTGATGTCTTATAACTAAGAGAGTTTATATAGTATCATCAACAACCTAACATGTGGCAGACTCTCATTGGCCACTTATTATAAGGAAAAGTCATAAACAACTTAAAAAACTTCAAAAATGATGAGTTCTAAATGAGTACAAGGCATTTCAAATTGGATTGAGGTATTTGAAACTCATTTCAACGTGTCTCGGGACTCAAACTCGATCACCAGTGGCTGAGTTTGAAATTTGGGTGAGTGCCAAGTCAATTTCAAACTCATTAGTGGAAGAAGGAAGCCTAATTCGAAATCAAGAGCCGAGTTTGAAATGCATAGTGAATTTCAAACTCAACATTTTTCTCTAACTAGTTTGCTTCAAATATGCATAACTTTCTTGTTTTAGTTCTAATTTGCACACTGTTTAAAATGTTGGATTTTTGAATTTCAAAGCTTTGAAAAGATATATACTTTTTTCCAAAATGGACTTCAAGAAGTGCTCCAAATTTCACCTCAAAAATCAAAGTACATGTTACCACTAGATTTTGATTTCCAAATTTCCATGCAATTTGATGAATTTGCTTCATGCCTCATTGTCCATGTTTGTGTGCTCTCTTTCTTACTACATAGTAATCAATCCTCATCTCTCAAACTCATGACATCCTCGTTTTGAATTTCCTCAAATTTTATGAGTCTTGACTCTTAAAATTTCCTCATTTAACAATTTTTTGATATTTCAAAATCTAAAGTGATTCAACTTGCACCATTTTCTTCCCTAAAACTTGAGATAAATCTCCAAAATAAAATTTAAACTCAAGATTAGGGCCTTAGCATAAATTTGGTCAATTTGGATGATTTGAGTGTCTTATGGTGCATAAATCATATTGAATATATGCCAGAGCACATATTTTGGCTCCAATTAGGGGTAGACAAGTTATGTTCACTTTTATTAGCCTAAGGATTCTCCTAAGTATGTTTTGATGATAAAAAAACAAGGTTAAGTGAGCTAATGACTATAAATCAAATTAAGTTTGAGGTAATAAATGAGAAGTACAAAAGAAAATGATAAGTTCACTTAAAAAAACTCAAGGAAAGTGAAATCAAGGATGTATGAAGACTTATCAAGCTTAGGAAAATAATGTAAAATGAATCATTTGGGTGCACTTAGGATTAAATTTTTTTCCATGCATGTCTTCATACTTAGTTTTTTTTAATCTAAAATTGAGTAAATATTCGAAAACCTTAGGCAAAACTTTTTAATATTGAGTTACAAAGTTCTTAAAGACATCGCCTAAGTGTTAAAAAGCTTTGGGGAAGAAAAATGTTGATTTTAAGCCAAAAAAGGTCCAATCGTTTTAAGAGGACTTGGATTGGCTCAACTAGTTGGGAATTGGTTCAATCAATTCCTAATTGGTCTTAAGTGACTTGAGCCCACATGGGCTTGAGTCACTTAATCTAACTCAAATTAGGTCTTAATTGATTAATCAACCCTATAAGCCCATTTAATTAATTAATTAGCCCAATTCAAAGATGTCATTTACTAACTTATGTGCAACCTTGCGTAATTACCAGAATGTCCTTATACACATAAGTGAATCAAGAGTTGATTCAACTCTCATAAACTATGATAACAAGATATATGAGTTCAAGTGGGGACCATTGAGACCTATAGGATAGAACTGACTTTCTCAAAATCCAATTTTGAAGTTGATTCAATATCTCACTATAAAGAATCAACTGCACTCTAATGCTTTATATAAATGATACTGAGATACAAAGTGCTTGGATTTGTGACCTGCTATTCATCATGTTTAGTCCCTCCATGAACTAATGTCCATAGTAGAACAAGGTAAAAATTATCAGCTTCTCAAGATTAACTTTACTATCCTTAAGTTACAAATCCTCTTATTGTGTGATCAACTAATATATCTTAACTCACAAAGAGCTTAAGTCAAGTTCCACTTAAGGAACTACTATAGCCATAGTTTACATGGGCATACCTCCTTTGGATTTTGTAAATGGACACTTTGTCTCAATCCCATGAGATATCATGGTGCATTTTTTGAGAATACCTATTTCTATTAGTTTCTATCAATAGTAACCCGATTCATAGAGAATACATGATTACTTTAGAATTTTACCAGTAGGTCAAAACCACTACTAACTTTGACACAAGTTCAATATTCTCTTTGGGTTGAAAGACAATATAATGAAGCAGTTTGATGAAGTCATGACTACTTGATAGCCTTATGTCATGACTCCATAGGTCTTGTCCAATGTGTAACCATACATTAATGCACTCACTATGGGAAATTTATCCTGATGGCCAAGACTGGTCATCCATTCAATTAGGAAGTAGTGCACTGCAACCTTTAATGGGTTGTTTAAGCCAATGAACGTCTGTGAACTAATCACCTACTTGCATGGAATTGATGACTTGAATTTTTCGTATAACTGCTAATGCACCTAAATCATGTAGAATGCAAGAGATATGGAGAAGAATGAAGATATATAAAAGTGATATAAGAATTTTATTAATAGATAATAAATTCCAAAGTTTATTAGATCACTTTATACTTTTAAGGGCTCTATCCTAACATATTTATCACCTATTATGATGGTCAAAGAAAACAATTGTGTGTAAGTTAAATCGGATAAGTTTCTTATTTTATCTTTATACGTTAACGACATCTTCTTGGATAGAAATGATTGTTTCCACCAATAAGGATAGCTATCCTCCACTTTTGAGATGAAAGATATTGGTGAAGAAAACTATGTGCTTAGAGCTAAGATCTCCTAGGGGATTGTTTAAGGAGACTTTATAGTTTGTTTGAAGAAACTTATATAAAGAATTTTTTTGAATAATTTCATATGCAAAATGACCAACCCATAGACACTTCTATCAAGAAGGGGAAAGACTTAAGCTTGAATATATGCCTCAAAAATCAAGATGAAAGGGAAACATAACCCCAAGTTCCTTGTGCTAGCAATTTTTGTAGCTTAATGTACATGACTTGATATTTGTTATGTAGTTGGGTTAGTTAGTAGGTTGTAGTCGGATCATGGTTTTGCTCATCAAAAGGTAGTGGAGCAATACTCCGATATCTTAGAGGTATAGAGGACTACATGCTTTTCTATTAAAAATCAAATTTGCTCTTATTTAGTTATAGTAATGTTGATTAGGGAAGATTGGGTGAGCATCAATTGACATTTGATTAAGCTTTTCTACTAAATGATTATGTCATATCTTGAAGCAATAAGAAGTAATCTTGTATAACACTTATGTTGGAGTCAAACTACATTGCTTGTCTAGTAGTTATTTAGGATGGTATTTAATTAAGGTGGTTCATTCATAAGCTTGGCATTGTCGCATGTGCTTATGAGGTAATTATAATCTATTGTGACACTATAACAACTTTAACCTATGCAGGCCCCCCTAAATAACATGGTTAGAACAAAAACATTTATATTCAATATCACTTTATATGAGATATAATTACAGAGAAGGAATTGATCCTAGAACACATATCTATGAGTTGCATGGTTTAGATCTTTTAATTAAGCTAATATTTAGAGATGCATATTAGACTCATGTTAGGAGACTAAGTAGATTATTATTCCATTTTTTTTATATTTCCCTATTTACCATTATATATATATATTGTTATTATTCATTACTTGATCTTATGTGGTTGGAATATGATATCTTTTTCCAATTGGCACACACTCTTATAGTCACCTTGTATGTGAAAAGGTATCTTGATAGACATAGGTCAACTTATTCACATGAATGATCACCATTAATGATTTATATAATGTGCAAAGTGAGACACAACAAATTCAAAGCACTTGGATAGCTTAAGACTTATATTGACATGCTATCTTACATGGGTGCAAGATGAGATTCATGATTATATTGATGGAAATCAAGTACAATGAGTCCTACAAACCATACTTAACTTGTGTATATATAAGCTAGATATGAGATTTTAATATGATGCTTGAGTTAGCGAGCATATAGAGAACTTAAGATAGGTGCTTGATGAGACTAAACTAAGATTTGTATGGTGTTAGAGATATGACATACAACTTTTTTTAGGAGCTCCACTCTACCATGTTCTTCATATTGCTTGTGCTTTTTGACCAAAGAAAATGGTGAATAAATAAATCCCTGTTTTTAAGTTCTTATAGATCATTGTTATCATCTTTTTATCCCTTGTGTGATCCTTAATTATGCGATGAGGTAGAGGTTTGGTGTATGCTACTCTAGTATGTTACCAATAGCCATGAAAACAATTGATCAAAGTTAAATGGCATGAGAGGAAGAGGAAGACTTTTTGTGAGTAGGATTGATTAAAACATGATTTTGAAATACTTTTTTAGAGAGATCAAAGGTGCTTGCTGAAATGTGATTAAATGAGTTTATGATTTATTGAGACTTTTTTAGGATGAACAATATTGGTCTATGTGAAATTTGGTATAGTACTCTCGATTTTCAATGATACTTGATTCATTAGTCAATATGAACTAATATGACAAAAGGATTAATGGAAAATTTTTTATTCTCATTCAACCCACATAGAGTTTGAGTCATTAAGTCACCCCAAGTGGTTAAATTCTTATGACACTAAAGCGGTGTTTTATTTTTTACTTAATTGTACATAAAACTTAAAACGAAATAATGCTTAATAGTATTAAATATTTGTTTATTTTTTAATATTTTATTTCCATTAAGTATTGAGAAGTAAAAGAAAAACCAATAGATTATTTTTAGTATTTAGAAAAAAATCAAATATTTTAACTTTTTCTATTTAATAAAATTTTTTAAAAGCAAGTAATAAATTAAAAACAATTTTAAAAATAATAATGTTTCAACAAGTAAAAAGAGAACCATCTAAAAACAAATTACTTTCAACAAAAAGTTAAAAAAATAAACAACACTTAAATCTTTTCTAGGTATTTTTTTCCCTTCATTCCTAATTTTTTCTTTAATTAGTGTGCTAATTGAGTAGAGGTAAGGGATGAATTTGGGTCTAATTAAATTGGGTCCTCTCTCTTAGTGTTCATAAAGAAGAGAGAACTTTCCTTTTCTTTGCACTCAAAACACATGAAATCTTACACTATTTATTAGCTTGTCATTATGGTACTATCTTTATTATTATTATTATTATTATTATTATTATTATTATTATTATTATTAATAGTAGTAGTAGTAGTGAAAAATTCTCTTCAACTTCCCTTTTGGTTTTCTCAGCTTCATATCCATATTGTTTACACCACAAAATATATTTTTTTAACTAAATTTTTCAAAGAGAATTAAATACAAAAAATTTGAGAAAGTATACTAAGCCAAACAACAATCAAGGCTACATATTATAGTGAAAATGTGTACAATTAAGGACAACATTTCATAGGGGAGATCATATATAAAACATCTAATCCAAATTTTATATTAAGGATTTTTTTTTTTTTTTTTACAATGTTTTAATGTTTAGATGTGAGACATTAATTTTTTCTATTTAGCAAAGATAAGTAAGTTGATCATGAATATGATTTTTTTTTATTTTAAAATTTGCTTACAAAATTTAGAATAAAATATTTTTGATACATTTATTTCATGCATACTTTTTAAATTTTTAGTATAAAATTTTGACACAAAAAGTAAAAACTTATTACTAGACACAAATTTGAATATTATTTTCAAATTTCTAATTATATATAAAACAAAAATAGAAATTACCATTTCTAAATATAATTATGGAAGTTAACAAAAGGAAAATATTCAAACACAAACAAGCAAGGTGTATATTATATTATTTAATTAGATTAAATAGACTTTATCCTCTTAGTCCGTTTTACATTTAAAACTCAATACTTTTCTTCATTTATATATATATATTCTACTTACAATTACAAATTCTTCATAATTTATAGAAATGGATCTTTTTTCTACTTTTGAATACTAGTTTGCATTTAGATAAAACTAACTTTGAAGTGAAATTTCTAAAAGGCTTTAAGGTTTTTGAAATAGGGTAGTTTTAATTTTTGGTTTTAAAGAGATGCTCATATAATTATTCGTGAATTTTACATACAAAATAAGGTTTTTTTTTTTTCTTTTTTTTGACTTTTTAACAAGTTTAGGGAACAAAGTATTATTTATTGATAGTGTTGAATTGAATGTGATAAGACAAAGAATAAAACATATTAAAGGTTGAGGACATATAATGTATTTAACAAAAATTAATTTTGGTAAAATGTATAGGCTATGTTTAGTTGTAGGAAAGTACTAGGAAAAAAAAAATGTTGAGAAAAATTATTTTTCATATTTCATTTTATTATAAAAAATGCAAAAAAAAAGTTAAATATAATTAAAATTATTAAAAAATTTACATATTTTTAAATTATTTAATATTTATATATTTTTAAATTAGTGATAAAAATTTGAAATAACATATAAAAATAATTTATTAAATTTAAATTTATTTTTTATTTTATTTATTCCTATTTTTTCTTTCTATTTTCCTTCGAACATTTCTCCATAGAAAAATAACAAAAATAAAGAGCTAGCATCCGATCACAATATCACTCATAATTAAAAGCCTAAAAACACAAGTTTTAGTAAAACAGATTTTTATTTTTATGAAAAAAAAAACAATTTATTTTAAAAAATTGAGTACCTGGGAACAAATTTTAAATCGTTTCCAGTCACAAAGTTTCTGCTTCGCAAGTAAAATCATTAGTTAGCAAATGAAATTTGATTGCAAACCAGGGCAAGTCATAGACGAAGTAGGTCATGGGATCTGCACACAGATTAGATATTCCAAATAGCTCCATAAACTATAGGTACTTGGCTCTATGGTGTGACCATACACGGTTCATACATAATCCAAAAATCAAAGTCATTGTGAAAGATAACATCTCAATATATATATTTAATATTCCTTACAATCTTAGTCATTTACTTGTTAAATATCTCAGAAGTCCGGAGACTAGGTGGGGCTTGTAGACTTTTCGTTTGGAGGATGAGGGGCATGATTCCGAGAGGTTTCAATTGTGTAAGTGTCTTGACTTTTTGGTTGTTTTCGATAATTTAAAGTTTGTTTGATAATGATTCTATAAAACATTTTTAATATTTTTAATACTTGAAAATTTTTATAATTGAAGTGTTAAAAATATTAAAAACGTTTTTCAAAATCACTTTTAACCGGACTCTTTTAATTTCATTAATCTATAATTTACATCTTTCTAAGAAATGCACAATTTTGCTCCATCTCTCCACTTACCCATAATTCAATTGTATTTGCTTTGCACGTTGGATAACAACTCGAAGGAAATGAGGAATCTCATTTATCCTCCTTTTTTCTCTCTCTTTTATATCATCGTTCTCTGTATATAAGTCTTGAATCATTTCCCTGAGAAAATGTCACCCCCTGTTCTTCTGACTGTAATGAGTGCGGGTAAGTTTTCTAAATCCTGAATCAAAGCTTTTATGAACTTAATTTCAAAGCTGAGAAAATTGAAAAGACTAGGGAAGAAGAAGAAAATCGCACTCAATCATTTGGAATTGTTCATCGTTTTGTTCAATGGTAATTATAATAAATCAGGTTACTGCATATATCAGGAATTGCTGTTGTGCGTGTAGGGAATTAAACCGAATTCCCAACCCGTGAGAAACAAAAAATTAGAGAAAACAAACGCCAAAGAAAAACAATCACGCACAAGACAATATTTACGTGGTTCGGCAATTTGCCTACATCCACGGAGTTGCAGGGATATCACTATTATCAGGGAAGAATACAGAGTACAACATGACGGCTACAATATTCTCTCTCTATATATAACATGGCAACCCCACCATACTAAAAAACCCTAATTACAAAAGGTGGTTCCACAATGGGCTAAACGGCCCAACAGGCCTCAATAAATCTCCCATTAAAAAGCCATGCAATATTATTCGGGTCGGGTCGTCAAATTGGATCAAATAAAACTAGGCTCCACAAAGCCTAACAAATCTCCCACTTGGAGACTAGTCCAATCACCAACATCAAACCGCTATCCTTCAAGAAACAATCCCTCATCCCTACAACTCATCCTCCTGTCCTCAAGCTAGAAGACCAATTGAAGCTGCGCACAGCTTCAACTTCTCAATAGTGACACCCTTAGTCAACATGTCTGCCGGGTTCTTAGATCCACAAATCTTCTCAAGTATTACTAGTTTATCTTCAACAAGATAACGAATAAAGTGGTATTTTGTTTGTATATGCTTCGACTTTGAATGAAAAGTCGAATTTTTGGCAAGAAAAATTGCACTCTGACTGTCACTGTGTAGAATGCCCATCTCCTGCTTCTTACCCAATTCATCTAAGAAACCATGTAACCAAATCATCTCCTTTCCAGCTTCAGTTGCTGCAACATACTCAACTTCTGTAGTAGACAAAGCAACAATCTTCTGTAGATTTGAAGCCCATGATATAGCTGTACCACCTAGAGTAAAAACAAACCCAGTAGTACTCTTTCTACTATCAATATCACCAGCAAAATCAGCATCTACATAACCCTGCAATTTCAAACTTGCACTTGTGAAGCAAAGACATGTATCTAATGAACCCTTCAGATATCTTAGAATCCACTTGACTGCCTCCCAATGCTGCTTTCCAGGCCTACTCATAAATCTGCTCACAACTCCCACTGCATGTGCAATGTCTGGCCTTGTACACACCATAGCATACATCAAGCTACCAATAGCTGAGGCATAGGGCACCTTGCTCATATGGTCCCTTTCTTCTTCTGTCTTCGGTGACTGTTCTTTGCTTAGTTTGAAATGGCTCCCCAAGGGTGTGCTCACTGGTTTAGCTTCATTCATGTTGAACCTGCTGAGAACTTTCTTCACATACTCTGATTGTGAAAGCTTCAATATACCATTAGCCTTATCTCTAATGATTCTCATACCAAGGATTTGCTTTGCAGCTCCCAAATCCTTCATTGCAAATTGTTTGGACAATTGCTTCTTCAGATTATTAATCTTCTCAATGTCAGACCCTGCAATAAGCATATCATCCACATACAACAGTAATATGATGTAAGAATTGTCAAAAGACTTAACATAGCAACAGTGATCAGCTTCACATCTCTTGAACCCAATTCTATGCATAAAACTGTCAAACTTCTTGTACCACTGTCTAGGAGCTTGTTTAAGGCCATACAAACTTTTTCTCAGTTTGCAGACTAGATTCTCTTGTCCTTGAACAATGAACCCTTTTGGCTGAATCATGTAAAGGTCTTCCTCCAAGTCACCATGAAGGAATGCTGTCTTCACATCTAACTGCTCAAGATGTAAGTTTTCTGCAGCCACCATTCCTAGTACAAGTCTGATTGTTGACATTTTCACAACCGGAGAAAATATCTCTGTGTAGTCAATGCCCTCCTTCTGCTGGAACCCTTTAACAACTAATCTGGCCTTGTAACGTTTACTACCATCATGCTCATTCTTTATTCTGTATACCCATTTGTTGTGCAAAGCCTTCTTTCCTACTGGCAATTCAGTCAATTCCCATGTCTGATTCCCTAACAAGGAATCCATCTCATCCTTCATGGCTAACTCCCACTTGCTTGAATTCTCATCTTGCAAGGCTTCATCATAACACTCTGGCTCACCGCCATCAGTCAACAGGAGATAATTTAAAACAGGTGAATAACGCTGCGGAGGTCTAATATTCCTGGAAGATCTGCGAACTTCAACTACAGGTGTACTCAGATCTACCTGTGAATTTACATTCTCCTTATCTTCTTCACCCCCCTTTTGGACAGTGCTTTCAGTCAATTCATCTAAGTTGACAAACTTAGATTTCTTTTGATCTATCTCTGTAATATCTGACACTACAGTTGACCTGTCCTTGTACATAACCTGTTCATTAAATATCACATTTCTACTTCTGATGATTTTCCTGTTTTGTTCATCCCAAAACCTATAGCAAAATTTCTCATCACCATAGCCAATGAAAAAACATATTTTTGACTTTGCATCAAGTTTGCTACGAGCATCAGAATCAATATGAACATAAGAAACACAACCAAAAACTTTTAAATGTGAAAACTTCACCTCTTTACCGCTCCAAACCTCCTCAGGAAGTCTGAACTCCATGGGAACTGATGGTCCTCGGTTTATCAGGTAAGCTGCAGTGCTAACAACATCAGCCCAAAAAGTTTTTGGTAGTCCAGCATGCAACCTCATACTTCTAGCACGCTCATTGAGAGTTCTGTTCATGCGCTCAGCCACACCATTCTGCTGTGGTGTCCTAGGAATGGTCTTCTCCATCCTAATTCCCTGTGTAGCACAATACTCATTGAACCCTCCATCTATGTACTCTCCTCCATTATCTGACCTCAAACATTTTACTTTCAAACCTGTTTCTGTCTCAACCATGGCCTTCCACTTCTTAAAAGTTTCAAATACATCAGATTTATTTTTCAGAAAATAAACCCATACCTTTCTACTTGAGTCATCAATAAAAGTGATGTAGTACCTTGAACCTCCTAGGGATGCAACCGGAGAAGGCCCCCACAAATCAGTGTGTACTAGTTCCAATTTTTCAGCCTTCGGTGTCCTACCAGTTTTCAAGAAGCTTACCTTTTTTTGTTTTCCTAAGATGCAACTTTCACATATGTCAAAATCAATGGATTTCAATTCTGGTAGTTTTCCTTTTGACAACAGCATCTTCATCCCTTTCTCACTCATGTGACCAAGTCTACGATGCCATAAGCTTGTATCAGTACTTGCATCAGCAACTGCAATTGTGTCTCTTGGACATGAGGTCATATACAAAGTACCAGTCTTCTTTCCACGAGCCAATACCCTAGCTCCCTTTGTAACCTTCCAAGTACCACCAACAAATAGTATTGCATGTCCTTCATCATTAAGTTGTCCAACAGAAATTAGATTCCTCCTCAGGTCAGGAATATGTCGAACCTTCTCCAATAACCAAATAGACCCATTGGGCAACGATATCCGGACGTCTCCCAGACCCACAACATCCAAAGCTGAACCATCAACCAAATACACCTTACCAAAATCACCTGCAACATAATTCTGTATGATTTCTCGGTGTGGAGTGGTATGAAACGAAGCTCCTGAATCCAAAACCCAATCATCAAGTGGACTGTCTACTGCAAGAAGTAATGCATCACGTACCTCTTCTGTTACAACATTAGCAGAATCATCTTCATTCTTCTTCTTAGGGCTTTTGCATTGCCTTTTAAAGTGACATGTTTTCCCACAATTCCAGCATTGTACTTGTTGGCCTGATCTAGATTTGCTTCTGTTCCGATTAGAATTTCTGGAATTTGATCTACCCCGATTTGAATATCTGTCATTACCTTTGCCTCTTGTCTCAAGGTTTAGGGCAGAACCAGATCCTGAGGTTTCACCTGCATCTCTTCGGCGAATCTCCTCAGCCATAATTAAATCTCGTATATCATTGTACTTGAGCTTTTCCTTTCCCGTAGAATTGCTTACTGCCATCCTCATTGCCTCCCAACTGTTTGGCAAAGAAGCCAAGACGATCAAAGCACGAATCTCATCATCAAAATCAATTTCTACAGACGACAATTGATTTGTGATTGTATTAAATTCATTCAGATGTTGTGCTACTGATGCATTCTCTGTCAACTTCAAATTGAACAACTTCTTCATCAGATGCACCTTATTGTTTGCGGACGGCTTTTCATACATACCGGACAAAGCCTTCATCAAATCTGCTGTGGTCTTCTCCTTTACAACATTATGTGCAACAGACCTAGACAGAGTTAACCTAATAACTCCTAGAACCTGTCTGTCAAGAAGCGCCCATTCCTCAGCCTTCATACTCTCAGGTTTTGTCCCCAAAAGTGGCAGATGCAATTTCCTCCCATAGAGATAATCTTCAATCTGCATCCTCCAATACGCAAAGTCTGTGCCATCAAACTTTTCTATTCCAGACGCCTTTCCTGCTTCCTCTGCCATTGCTCCCACTCAAACCTAACCCTAGGCTCTAATACCAGTTGTAGGGAATTAAACCGAATTCCCAACCCGTGAGAAACAAAAAATTAGAGAAAACAAACGCCAAAGAAAAACAATCACACGCACAAGACAATATTTACGTGGTTCGGCAATTTGCCTACATCCACGGAGTTGCAGGGATATCACTATTATCAGGGAAGAATACAGAGTACAACATGACGGCTACAATATTCTCTCTCTATATATAACATGGCAACCCCACCATACTAAAAAACCCTAATTACAAAAGGTGGTTCCACAATGGGCTAAACGGCCCAACAGGCCTCAATAAATCTCCCATTAAAAAGCCATGCAATATTATTCGGGTCGGGTCGTCAAATTGGATCAAATAAAACTAGGCTCCACAAAGCCTAACAGTGCGGTTGTTGACATGGCTGATAGTGTACGAGGAGGAGCCAAGGATAGATCCCGAGGACCGAGCAGCAGAGAAGGCTGCTGCCGGAGGAAAAATGAAAAGGGAATTGGTGGCTTCTGAGGCAAGGCGGCGGCAGAAGTTGAGGAGGAGGAAACAGATGATGACGAGGAGAGAATGAAAGTGGAGATGGCCATAGAAAACATGCAAAAAGAAAAGCCCGTCCGGTTTTCTTCCAAACAACTTGCAGCTTACACTCGGAATTACTCTACCAAACTTGGTTCGGGTGGCTTTGGAGAAGTCTACAAAGGAGAGTTTCCTAATGGAGCGCAGATGGCTGTAAAGGTACTAAACCACAATAACAGCATAAGCAAAAGAGTGGAAGAGCAATTCATGGCTGAAGTGAGCACCACTGGTAGAACCTACCATCGGAACCTGGTTAGGCTCTATGGATTCTGCCATGATGCAAAGGTCAAAGCACTGGTCTACGAGTACATGGCAAATGGGTCCCTTGACAGGTTGTTGTTTGGCAAGAGACAGAGAATCGAATGGGACAAGCTATACGAGATTGCAGTTGGGGCAGCCAAGGGGCTCGAGTATCTGCATCATTACTGCCGCCAGAGGATAATCCACTACGTATAAAGCCTGGTAATGTTCTTCTGGATTCTAATTTTTGTCCCAGGCTTGCGGATTTTGGATTAGGTAAGCTGTATGATATAGACAGCACACATGTCAACTTGTCTCGCCATGCGGACACTCCAGGCTATGCAGCCCCTGAAGTCTGGATGCCATTTCCCGTTACTTAAAAGTGTGATGTTTACAGTTTTGGCATGATGTTATTTGAGATTATTGGATGGAGAAGGAATCTTGACACCAGTTTGAATGAGAGCCAGGAGTGGTTTCCAAAAAAGGGTATGGGAGAAGTTCAACAAAGGAGAATTGGAAGGGATAATGAGGGACAGCGGAATCGAAGAAAAGGACATGGAGAAAGCCAAGAAGATGTCTATGGTAGCTTTATGGTGTGTCCAGTACATCCCGGAGGCCAGACCTTCCGTGATTAGTGTGGTTAAGATTTTAGAGGGTGTAGCCGAAGTTGCAACACCTCCAAACCCATTTCAGCATTTGGCCTCATCATCTGCTACATGCACTGATAAATTTTAACCGCTTTACTTGGAAGCAACCCTTGACAAGCAAAATTCCTTTGCTCCATGATGCAAACTCCTCTTTATTACCAAAGAGATGAATGATAATTCAGTTTACTCCAGCAGGACCATAAAATTCCCACAAGTAGAAAACAAAAAGGTAGAACAAGAGGCACCAGGATTTGGTGTATGGATGTTATTAGTGGGCTCTATAGGGTCCCAGATGTTCCAAGTGAGGAGAGAAATTGCAGGCAACACCATGATATTTAAATTGAATTGAAGAGCCATGGATATGAGAAACTGGGCAAAGTGTTTGGACAAGCTAGCTAGAAAGGTAATAAATAGGTGCCCACAGTAGCATCATTGGATATCAGCGCCACAAGGACATTGCATGTGCTTCTTGTTTCAATCCATTTATGAACTGCAATTGGCAATTGGTTTACATGAGAGCCACAACAATAATGGAAAAGAGTTTTGGTGACAGCAACATGCCAACATCTCCTCTGTGGCCCCCTAAATAACTTGAATCTCCATTTTCACGCTTAGCAGTCCCAGACATTACTGTCACTCCAAGCTACCACAAAAAAGAAAAAGAAAAAGGAATATTGAATTGAAAATAAAAATGCTGTATCCTTCTGACAATTCAAGTACCTGCTCTATTGATCCATCTAGTTGGTCTTCTTGGATTACAGCTATCTGGCAGTTGACAGTACCGCATTATTGATACACACTTCATCGGTGTTAGACATCGATGCAGGACTTCTAATCTTATTGCTCCGTATAAGGCAAACATGTACTGCAAACTTGTCATGTGATGTGATAATAGACCAAAAAAAAGGTTTGAGAACGTAGTATTTATATGGAGAGTAATTATGATGTCTTATGGAGGATAAAATGAAAAGTTTATGTATCAACTCTTTTTAATTTTATAGAAGAGTTAGGCTCAAAGCAAATAATATTTATCCCATTTTTGAGAGATTTTTTAGGCAAAAAATCGAAAATATCAATGATTATGACCGATATTTCAATAAAAAACCAAAATTTAGTTGAAAAATCGAAAACGGGGAGCACATGTGGAGGAAATTTTCCTCAAAAACTCTCTCATTTTTTTGCAATTCTATCATCGATTTATCAGCAATTTTTATAAAAATAGCTATTATTTTCGTTTAGCAATTTCTCGCCAATTTTTTGGGGGATGCCATTTTTTTTTCCGGTGTTATTTATTTATTATTTTTTAATTATCCATTTTTAATTTATTTTTCATTCTAAATTTATATTATTATTTTATTTTATATTATCATTTTATTTTTAACTACTTTTCATATTTATCTCATTAATCCTATTTTTAAAAATTATTTTCACTTCACTCTTAATTTTTTTTATATTTATCCTTTTAATTTTAAATGTTTTTATTTTAAAATATTAAAAATATAATTTTACAAAAAAAAAACTGCTACAATATAAAAAAATTAAGGAAGTTCTAATATTTTATAAATTAAAATTATTTTGATAAGATAAGTTATTAATAATTTTAATTGTTTAAATAAATTAATGTTAATAGAAAAAGTTGTTACCATATATTTTTAATAAAATTTTAGAAATTAAATCTCAAATAAAACATTTTATATATATTAATTTAATTTTTCATTTAAAATGTAATAAAATATGTTTTAATAAAAGTATTTTAAAAATTTTAAAATAAATCAATATAAATATATTAAAAATTTTAAGTTAATTTTTCATAAAATTTTAATAAATATTATCTTAATTGTATTTATATCAATTACATTTATAAAATAACTTTAATATGTGTATTATTTCTTATTTTACCATTTTTTTTAAAGTTTTCTAAGTATTTTCATTAATTTTGAATAATTTATGTTTGTAAAAATATTCATTAGTATTTCTTCAATATTTTTTATATATCTGTAAAATTTAAGTACCGATATATCCATATTTATAGATATTTTAAACCTTAGTTACATAGTGTAGGTTTTTTCCGAGGATCCGGGCTTCCAACAAACATTCATTATGTTACTACAAGGTTGACAATTTCACCACTTAAAACCCTAGCTGGTCAAAGTTGAAAATATCCTATTGGAGAATGTTGCACGTGTTATAATGTTGGCTGTGGTCAATGAAGGGATAGGAAGCAAGCCAAATGACCAGTCTGAATGTCAAAAGTCCTCTATGGAAAACCTTCTTCCAGTTTCCAGTTTCCAGTTTCCATCTGCTCAAATTTCATTAAGAAAATAAAAATGTTGCATCCTTCTGACAATCTAAGTACCTGCTCTATTGAAACATCTAGTTGGTCTTCTTGGATTACAGTTATTTGGCAGTTGACAGTACCGCATTATTGATACACACTTGACCGGTGTTAGACATTGATGCAGTACTTCTAATCTTATTGGTCCGTGTAATCCAAAGCAGATAATATTTCTCCAGTTGGAAATGGATTGGTACATGGCATAGGTTGTTTTCCATGATCAGGGCTTCCTACAAGCATTCAATATGTTACTACAAGGTTGTCGATTCCACCGCTAAAAATCCTAGCTGCCCAATGTTGAAAACTTCCTATTGGACAATGTTGCGTGTGTTATAATGTTGGCCTGTGGTCAATGAAGGGATAGGAAGCAAGCTAAATGACCAGTCTGAATGTCAAAAGTCCTCTATGGAAAACCTTCTTCCAGTTTCCATCTGCTCAAATTTCATTAAGAAAATAAAAATGCTGTATCCTTCTGACAATCTAAGTACCTGCTCTATTGAAACATCTAGTTGGTCTTCTTGATTACAGTTATTTGGCAGTTGACAGTACCGCATTATTGATACACACTTGACCGGTGTTAGACATTGATGCAGTACTTCTAACCTTATTGGTCCGTGTAAGGCAAACATGTACTGCAAAAAAAGTTTGAGAATGTAGTATTTATATGGAGGAATGATTGATATCTCATATCGGATCAAAGAAAAAAACTTATGGATGAACTTTTCTTAATTTTGTAGAAGAATCTATTAGACCCAAAGTAGATAATATTTCTCCCGTTGGAAACGGATTGTAACATGGCATAGGTTGTTTTCCATGATCAGGGCTTCCTACAAGCATTCAATATGTTACTACAAGGTTGTCAATTCCACCACTAAAAATCCTAGCTGCCCAATGTTGAAAACTTCCTGTTGGACAATGTTGCGTGTGTTATAATGTCGGCCTGTGGTCAATGAAGGGATAGGAAGCAAGCTAAATGACCAGTCTGAATGTGAAAAGTCCTCTATGAATCCTTCTTCTAATTTCCATCTGCCCGATTTTCATTAATCTATTGTTTATTTGTGGTTGAAATTTTCTCTGCTAGGCTTGATATGAATTCTAAAGAGCCAGTTTATCTCATTTAACAACATCAGTAGTAAAATCTATAGCTCATCAGAACGATTCATTCTTCCTTGTTCACAAATTCTTCGAATCCGTTAAAGCACACGCCATCGTCCTCAGAAGTTTTTGGTACAATCACGGTTCAATCGAACTTTGGTAAGTTTTCACTAGTCTTGAATTAGAGCTTCTGTGTACAAAACTTGTTAATGAAAAAAAAAGGAAAAACAGGGAAGAAGGAAAGTATAGCAGTAGTAACAACTCTAGCTGGTTCAAATTTCAGGAATTTTAATTGTGATACAGTTTTGATCGTCCTGATGCGGCGGATCATGAAGAGGATGCCACAGAATCTTGATATAGGAGCAGAGATTAATGCTATCATGAAAGGCCGGTTACCGCGATGGGAGATGGGGCCTCAGGAGGCAAGAAGAACAGAATCTGCAGGACGTGTGGACGGATCGGGAACAGTGGAGATATGCATCCAAGACATGCTGAAAGAAAAACCCGTCCGCTTTTCTCCTCAACAACTTGCAGCTTTTACCCAGAATTTTTCTACCAAACTTGGTTCAGGCGGCTTTGGACATGTCTACAGAGGAGTCCTTCCTGATGGGGTACAGATAGCCGTAAAAGTACTCAAACCCAACAGAGGCCAGGACAAAAGAATGGAAGAGCAGTTCATGGCTGAAGTGAGTACCATCGGGAGAACTTACCACAGAAACCTAGTCAGGCTCTATGGTTTCTGCTTTGATTCTCAGCTCAAAGCGCTAGTCTATGAGTACATGGAGAATGGATCACTTGACACGGTCTTGTTTGGCAGGGAGCATAGAATCGAGTGGGAAAAGTTGTACGAAATTGCGGTTGGCGCAGCCAAGGGGCTTAAGTACTTGCACGATGATTGCCACAAAAGGATCATTCACCATGATATAAAACCCGGAAATGTTCTGCTTGATTCCGATTTCTGTCCCAAGCTTGCAGATTTTGGACTAGCCAAGCTCTCCAATATGGACAGCACACATGAAAACTTCTCGGGTGGGGGCACTCCAGGATATGCTGCCCCAGAGGCTTGGATGCCATTTCAAGTGACTTACAAGTGCGATGTTTATAGCTTTGGGATGATGCTATTCGAGATTGTTGGACGAAGAAGGAACTTTTACAACTTCTCCGGTGAGGACCAAGACTGGTTTCCAAGACGGGTCTGGGACAAATTCGACGAGGGAGAATTGGAGGGGCTTCTGTTGGAGAGGGGGATCAAGGAGAAGGCGATGGTGCAAGCCAAGAAAATGTGCATGGTAGCTTTGTGGTGTGTCCAATACCTCCCTCAGGACAGACCTTCCATGGATCAAGTGTTGAAGATTTTAGAGGGCGGAGACCAAATTACAACGCCTAAAAACCCATTTCAGCATTTGGCATTATCATCTGATATGCCACCTATCAGCATTGAGAGCAGCACAAACTCTAGGAGTGATGAAACCACTGACAATAGTAGCGCTTGGCTCATGAACAAGTACGAAAGGGAAGAGGCATCTTCATCTGGATGAACTAAAGGTCTTCCACAGTGTAATCCAATTGATACTCCTTGATGTAATTGGGTGTATAATACTGTTGTATAGCAAAAATTCTCAGCTGGTAGCCTATCTCATGATCATGGCTTCAACTAGTGCACATGTTTTTTAGAATCAAAACAACAGTAAGAGTTAGTTTCGCAATGATTTTAAAAAGTGTTTTTGAACCAAATTTAGAAAATACTTTTAAAATTTTGAAACATATCTCATTAATGATTCTCCTAAAAACACTTTCACTAAAAATACTAAGAAATACTCTTAAACGTATTCTAAACCATTGACCGAGTTCGCGAACAATACACATATTAACTAAAATTCCATATCAAAATTATTAGAAAAATATATCAAATTCCTATAAAAATTCATTTGTTTTCATATAGAATATTTTATATATCGGTTTTTTTCTCTCGTAAAAATAGGTTCTCTTATTATGAAATAAACAAAATTAATTTGATGAACTAGGATTGTTTTAAAAATATTTCTCAAGATATTTTAGAATATAAGGGGAGAAAATTTTAACCATATTTATTTAAATTGTTTCATGTTTTCATTTTAATATTAAATTGACAATGAAGCAACATTGAATAAAGTAAGTGTTTTTCTTTGCATTTTTGGCCTTATTTCTTCACTTAACAAGGTGCTCATTGAATTTTTAACAGGTTTGGGGCAAAGTATCTTTGGAGCAAAAAATATGTCAAAAGTTAAGGGTTAAAGTTTATTCTATCTCCCATGAATTTTTTTTGTAATGAAATAAATATTTTTTAAATAAAAACTGAAAGATTAAAAATAAAATAAAAATTCAAATAGAATAATTTCATTTATGAGTTTTGAGTTTATTGTCGATTTAAAATTTTATTAAATAACTCCCTAATTTTGAATTAAAGAGAGGTGAACCTAAACAGCCAAATATTAACGAAGAGAGGGATATTTAATAAAACTTTAAACTAATAGTAATTAAAGTATATTAAATTCAAACTTCATGAAAGATGACTGAAATGATGTCCTTTAAAAAATATGTATTATCTTAAATTTAAAATTTTTTAAAAATAATTTTTAGAAATATAAAATAAATCTATATTTTTTGTTCTACTATAAAAAATTTTATTCTAAAATTAAAATGTAAAAAGTGTATAGAAAGGGGTACTATTTTTTGTTTACCATTTTTGCAATTCTGAAACTTAAAAATAAATAATATTTTATAAATTTTTATTTTTTAAAAACACAATTTTCACAAATCTTTATCAAATACATTTTCAAAAACAAAAAAGAAAAAACAAGAATAAAAACTGTGTTAAAAAGATTTTAAAAAAAAACATAAAACATTTTCTAAATTAACCAAACACATTATTATGAAATTGAAAAAAAAAATTGCAAATAATATATGTAATCAATAGATTGGGACAAGGATGCTTCAAGCTCAAAGTGTGGGATGTATTTTTTTTCTCTTTCCTTTGTATATTTGTTTGGCATAATGAATTATTCTCTTCTCTTACACATGGATGTCGCTTAATTGAATGGATCGCATGAAAACCTGGTGATCTTACTCCCCCGTGGCATAAAAGCTTGGGTTGGCATGATAGAAATCTTACACCAAAGTTTTGTTTCGATATAAACTGTGGGGTTGTTTTAGGTCTTCCTTTTTTGCAATCACATAAAAAATAATTAGAGGACATTGTTGAGGAAAATTGGATGCTTTCGTGGGGTTGTCAAATCCAACACTCAATATTGATAAGGTTGGAAATTTCCTTTCCATCATTGTTAAGACAAGTCCACACATATTGCCAGAGGCTCATTTTGACACGCCATACAATGTTGGTAATTAAATGACTCCAATTCCCTGTCAACATAATCAAAAGAAGATTAATATGTATGTGTGAAACGCTCTCTAAGATGGGTGCTTCCATCAAGTTACTTAGGAAGGAAATCAAAGTGTACATATAAATACTATGCAAGGTTTCATAATGATTCAAATGAATCGAGTTTACTGCCATTTTCACACTAACATGCTTGGTTATTGAGAATTTTCCTTCCACCTCCATTAAATTCTCTTTCTCTTGCCTGTCAATCCTTTCAGAGTTTCTGTCCTCATCAGTTCTCGTACAAAATGCCACTCTCAACTGTAGTTAAAATCGTGCTTGCAGTGTTGTCGGGTAAGTTTTCGAGAGTACTCCTGAGTTATGATCAAAGTTTGTTATTGAAAAGGAAGATAAAAGAAACATAGGAGGAGGAAGAGAAGCGCTTGCATTGCATGCGATATTAACAATTCTTTCTAATGCAAATTTCAGGTAGCCTAATTTTTTACTTTGTTGCGAGACGAATTATGAGGATGCTGCAGAAAAAAAAGGTGATGGCTAATTTTGTAGGAAGGAGGAACAATGAAGTTGTGGCTTCTAATCCGAGAAATGAGGAGGAAGCACCAGAAGCTGGAGACACAGAAACAGTGGAGATATTCATAGAAAACATGCAAAGAGAAAGCCTTGTCCGGTTTTCTTCCAAACAAGTTGCTGCTTTCACTTGGAACTACTCCACAAAACTTGGTGCCGGCGCTTTTGGTGTAGTCTACAAAGGAGAATTTCCTAACGGGGTGCAGCTAGCGGTCAAGGTACTCAAGTTCAACAACAACGTAGACAAAATGATGGAAGTGCAATTCATGGCTGAAGTAAGTAACCATTGGAAGAACTCACCATAGGAACCTGGTCAGGCTCTACGGATTCTGCTTTGATGCAAGGACGAAAGCACTGGTCTACGAATATATGGAGAATGGGTCGCTTGACAGGTTGTTGTTTGGCAACGACCATAGAATTGAGTGGGAAAAGTTGTATGAAATTGCAGTTGGGGCCGCCAAGGGGCTTGAGTATCTGCATCATTACGGCCACAAGAGGATAATCCACCATGATATAAAGCCTTGTAATGTTCTCCTTGATTCTAATTTGTGTCCCAAGCTGGCAGAGCTAAGCTGTCCGACCTCGATAGCACACATGAAAACTTGTCGCGTGTTGGGGGCACTCCAGGATATGCTGCCCCAGAGGTTTGGACGACGTTTCCAGTTACTTACAAGTGTGATGTTTATAGCTTTGGAATAATGTTGTTTGAAATTATTGGACGGAGAAGGAACCTTGACAGCCGCTTAAGTGAGAGCCAAGAGTGGTTTCCCAGACGGGTTCGGGACAAGTTTGATAAGGGAGAATTGGAAGAGATACTGGCAGAGAAGGAGATCGAAGAGAAAGACTTGGTGAAAGCGAAGACAATGTGTATGGTAGCTTTGTTCTGTGTCCAGTACATCCCTGAGGCAAGACCTTCCATGATTGATGTGGTAAAGATGTTAGAGGGTGGAGTCCAAGTTACACCGCCTCCAAACCCATTTCAGCATTGGCTAGTATCAACAAGTGATGGAACCACTGAAAATTGCACGATCCAATTCATGATAAAGCATGAGAGTGAAGAGGTATTTTCAGCCAGATGAACGGTCTTCCCCAGCTTGTATGTCCAATATTTGGTCCACTTAATTTGTTGCTTTTGGGACTGCAGAAGTCTAGTGATAAAGTACCAACAGCAATTGACATTAATTTGTTAATTATGAGACGGTTATTTATCTTGATCTATAGGTGTTTAGTTATGCAATTTGTGTACTATTGACAATTTTGAATAAAAACACTACCAAATGCAATCTAATTAAGAAATGACTACCATAAAACTAACAGGAGCACCGTTAACTAATACCTACTAAAACATTGTAAATCTGTGGGACATTATAGTTACAGTTTATTTGACTCAATCTAGGACTCCAACAACATCATAACTAACAATAAAATACGATATCATTTAGCATTGTAAGGAAAATAAAAAGAAAATTAAATGAATAAAATGGTTAAAAATATCTTATGTGCAGAATTTAAAAACTTTATATGTTCCCTTGTGTGAGTCTGTTTAAAAAAAAAAAATGCTTTTCTTTTAGATTCATGCTCCAAATTTCACGTGCCGATGAACAACACAAGATAGAGATCAAGAGACAAAAATTCTGAGATTTCTTCGCAACAAGGATTGCAGCAGCCAAAAAAAACCACCATTGGCTTTCCTTATTTATAAGTATGTCTATTGGTGCAGAAAAATAGGGTAATTCAAGTGGAAAGTTATCTCCATCTTATTGAACCTTTTGAATTTAAAAAAAGAAAAAAGAAAAATAAAAAAGAAAAAAGAAAAAAGAAAGAAAGAAAGAAAGAAATCTATTTGTGTGTTACCATCCCCATGTGGGCCATTGAATTTGAATTTGAAATTCAAAGTCCAAAATATTGTACTTGTCCATATTCGATATTATGAACTTTCTTCTTATTGTGAGTCTTGCAGTGTATCCCTTTCTTTGCATAGAAAATTGAGTGTGACATGACAAGAAAATGTTAGGTAAGAGTGCTTATGCTAAGTCACATCATTCAAAAGAAAGTATCTCACTTACCCCCAAATTTGTCAATTACACTAAATCAAGAACTTTCAAACCCCCGATCAAGTTGTATCTTTATAAAAAATGCTTGACCCCACTTTTACGTATATTTGTACTTATAATTATATCAAATACAAAGTCAATATAATTGTCTAGACTATGACCCATAAAAAAAGGTGTGTGTTACTTGCAATCTTCCTCAACCATTATGCTAGTTGTCACACCATAAAAAACAACTACCAATTTCTTTTTTTCAAAGTTTGTGATGCTAAGACTCCGATCTTAGCCAACCTTCTCGATACACAACAAAAATAAATGTAAATGCACACATGCAACAAGGCAAATTACTCGAACCTTCCAAACTTGTATTTTTATTAAAACTACAAGATTACAAGACTTTTTAAGTGCACCAACACTTATACAAATTTGCATAAGTTAGAGAACCAAAATCCCACAAAGAAAGGACACAATTTGCTTTCTCTTCGAATTACTCACCCTTGGTCCCTCTACCTTGTTGAGGCTTTTATAAATGAGTCTTCCTTATTTGAATTTTGAATTCAGACTTGAGTGATGATTATGCAACCTACCATAACTACCTAACTAAAGACACCCATTTCCAATAAAGGCATCTTTTCACATTGCATGCAACTAGAGCTATTTAATGTTATCTTTTGGTGCCAAATTGAGTTATGCTTCTTCATAGAGTCTCTTCCTAATAGGTACTTCTTATTAATAGGCGTCTCTTGCCAACAGGTGCCTTTGTAATCGCTTCATGCAACTCAACCACACAAGTCCTCCTTTAATCCTATCAGCCTAAGGTCATGTTTGGTCCCTTTATTGTAAGCCAACTCATGTCAGTTTGGTCTTTGGCTTTTTTGCATATGAGTCAAACCCACATCAAACACCAAGTATGCATGCCTCTTAGCTTGGTCAGTCATCTTGCCCAGACCATGCCCATGTGTTCAACCATCTCTCTAATACCTTAGTGCTTATCAACGCACTAATGGCCATTTTTGTGCCATGTCTAGGCGTCTAGGACACAAAGGTGTTTCCACGCCTAATGAACCAACCATTTGTAAGGTCCTCTTATGCCTTGTTCATGTCAACCATTTACCATCATGTTTGCATTGGTTTGATTGTTGTTATGGCTTCTCGAGTCATCCCAAACTCTCTTTTGGTTACAACGATAAGCCATGACATTGCACCTATGGCTTATCATTTGTATGCATAGGGCATTGCACCTTTATGATAAGCATTTGTTTGAGACCTCATTTATTGTTGTAACAACACCATGCTCATGTCTAAGAACCTTCTTGGTGCAACATCATGTAATGGAATTGTGTCCATGACTTGTTCGTCCCATGCACAAGATATTGTGCCCATGTTCATTGAATCAACCACCTATCTGAGGCATCCTTGTTGTTGTAATAACATCATGCCACATATAAGGCCCTCAATGGTTGTAACAACATCATGACATAGCATTACGCCCATGGCTTCACGAAATGCTTTAATACACAAGATTGGGTACCCTTGTGCCAATGTTGAGAAAGGAAAGGTTACATCGTGCTTCGTGCCATTATGGTCATGGGTTGCACACTACACATGCCATAGAGTTTATATATGTGTGCTAACATGTCGTCCATGTGTCAAGGCCATGCCTTGGTGCCCCTTTGGTTAGCTAAGGTCATGCCTTAGTGCATGCCTACCTCTTTATCTCTCATTCCACCTTAAAACTTAATATAAATCGTTTTGGAAATTTCTAGATGAGACATCAAATTTTCTTGAGAATACATAATATATTTATTTATTAAATAAATAGATAAATCCCTCATAAATTGCACATCATGTTGTATCATTGTTATGCTTTTGTCTAGGTACATGGCTTGGTGCTGAGTGTGCATAAGTGCATGGGTTAGGCGTGCGAGTGAGCGTGCGACCTATGTGCATCGTACTACTACCAATCTAAGTATTGTCTCAACACTTTGCCTTTTGAATGATGCCTATTAAACCTCCATACCTTATTTGCTTTCTTTCTAAGGTCTTCATAGGTGCAAGGCCTACCCATGAGGCTCTTAATGCCAACATCTAAGTCAAAGGACTAAGGGGCCAACAAACCTATCCTCACCCGTTGAAGTTGATGCCCTCATTGACTTAGGCTACAAGCATGTCTGATCAACATACCTCATTTTTCTTTCAATTAGACTTAGTCCCAAACTCAGGGGCTCTTGTTGCCTTGCATATCGTTGCTCCATGTTGTTATTACCTTCTTAAAAACTCCTTTTAAGTTGGATGACAAACATTACCTTTGTCTGGCCATTCCTAACAACTTCTTCACTCAAAGCAAGCACAAAACATGACTAACTTTCCTTTACGAACACTAATCCACCAAGGTAAGGAAACAATACCACCTCAGTTTGAAAGAAAAACTCCATGCTTAGAATCATGTTAAAGTTCTCTAAGGGCACCATTAACATACTATAATAGCCTTTCCAATCTCCCACATTGAGATTGATATTCCTAGCAATGCCATCCACTCTTTGATCATTACCATTTAGAGACTTAATTCTGGTAACATCTTCCTCTAGATTCAACTTCAATCTGGTTGTCTTCATGCTAGCCAGATAATTATGGGTTACCCATGTATCTATCATTGCCTTTACATCCATTACATTCACCAATAGCGAAACGTACATCAACTTGTCGATGAAGCCCTCTCTGTGAAGTGTAGTAATTAATTGCAAATGATTGACTCATATTGTTGGGTCATTTGATTCATAATCTCCTTTTTCCTTAACAATCGTGGGAGCAAACATATTTTCCCTCTTAAGACAATATTTAGCAAGATGAGGCTCATTGTAAATAAAGCAACCTACCACCTTAGATTTCTATTGCACCATTTAAGCGGTAGTTTCTTCCATTGCCTTTAGGGTTGCAGATGATCTCATTTTCTTCTAGCCCACATACTTGAAAGACTTCCCCTCGACCCTAGATATTTTTGCCCCCTTAGATTTTTTACTTCAGGGTGGTAGAAATCGCACTAACCACCTTATAGTCCACTAAGCAATACGTTGCAGCCATGACAGCGAGGAGATTTTTTATTCTTTGCCTCCATAATTCTATATGGGCCCATCCTTATAACCCAGACATAAAGTTGAACATCTTACTCTCCTTTAACATGTTCTTTATGTCCAGCATCAAGGAACTAAAATCCTTGATGTAATCCCGCATCGATCCTATGTGCTTCAATCTTTGTAGGGATTCTCGAGCAATATAGACAACATTTTGTGAGGAGGAATTGATTCTTCAGTTCCTTCTTAAGAGTCTCTCAAGTGGTGATTTAAGGTCTTCCAAACTCTACATCATCATTGATCTAAGGATGAAAATATCATTTTTTACGAATATGTCAGTAACTTGATTTTACAAATATTTTGGGATATATTAGGAAATATCGATGGATATTCTAAGACAAAACATTGATGAGACAAAAATCAATCAAAATTTGTAAAAATATTGAAAAAGATTCTAAGAAATTATTTAAAAGTAATAATAGACATTTTGATGTTATTTTGTTAATATATATATATATATATATATATATATATATAACTGTGGCATTCAACCATAATATTCAGAATTTAAAAGCAAATTTTATATAAATCTATATTATTTGGATGTATTCAATAACATAAAAGAAATGATAATACAAGTATAAATATTTTTTATTTTAAAGTGTTGATAATTTTATTTATAAATTTATATTTATTTTTTATTGAATTATTATACAAAATACACGATAATTAAAATTAATTTATTTACAACAATTTTATTCTAATTAATTTATAATACATACACTGATTTATGCACATATAATATAATTTATAATATATATAGATAAATTATATGATTTATTTATAATATAAATTTATATATATATATATATATATATATAAAATGTAAATATATGTAAGTGGTAATTGTTTGGTGGCACTATTCTTTTCTTTTGTGCAAGAGGACTTAGGTTCAATTCTAGTCCTCTTATATCTAGTTCGATTAATTTCTTAAATATAAGAAGTGATACCTTAATCCCACATAGATAACATTCAGAACAAGTATTTAAGCTTAATTGCTTATACAATCACACAAGCTTATATGACAAACCAAGCTATTAAAGATGCATTGAGCTAGTCCAAAGTGGCCCATTTATTAGCATCAAAATTTTGAAAGGTGGGACATTGGAATTGGAGCCAAAATATCTCCAATATCCCAATATTATTGGTAAATATCGTTGTATCAACGATAAAATTGTCAAAAAAAAATATCCATATCGTCAAAATATTGAGCAATGATATTTCTCTCTCGTGTGTTGTATCAGAGGTCATTGATACATGAAATATTGGCAACATTTCATGACATTTTCAACCTTGCTTCTACTCTTATGTGTCACCACAATTTTGCATCACCAATCAAATACATACGGGTGATGGAGACTCTTTTTGCATCAAAGACATGAGTAGCCTTGAAGAACTACTCCATGTTGATCGAACTTCTTTGTTGTGCCAAAATACTGAAGCCTAATATGTAGTAGCTTTTGCTAAGAAAGATAAGAGAAAAAACTACTACGGTTTTTGTTGTATTCTAGGTATCCTCCTTAAGGACTGACTTATGAGATTTGTCAATATTAGGGTAAATGAATTGCTTTTATTTGAATCCTAAGTGGCAAAATGATATGTGAATAATATGAAACTAAGTAAAAGAAATTAAACTAATAACAATATGAATATTGATTTTAAATCTAATTGATTCAAGTTTGGGGCTTTTCCACAATCTAACTTAGGGTATAGAAATTAGAATAAACAATGGTATTTTAAGTAATATGATCTTAAGGTTTCAGGATCCTTGGCCACTTACAATCAACTTGAATTCTATAACTCAAAATTTCATCTAAAGCCCAATTTTTACTTTTTAAAATAAATTCTCAAAATCATCAAATGAATAAAATTGATTACTGATTTAAGATGTAGCTTTTTAATCCTTCTTACTCTTTATAGCTTTGTTTTAGGGCAAATGATAATAGGTAATACCATGATAACTAATGATAAAGAGTTACCAAGAATCACTAGTATCGGGTAATAACCTAGCGTATCATTTCCTAAACTAACTCACAATGATATGATAAAAATTGATAAATCATAATCCAACCAATAATCAATCTCATTGTTACAATAATTTACCCATTACTCTTATGAGTTTCTAGCCCTTAGGTTTTCATGTTTTAAGTCCCAAGTTGGTTTTTTAGCCTCTTATGGGGGTGATGTCACATTCACAATCCATAATAAGGTAAAAATCTATAATTTGAATCAAAGAAATTAAAAACGATATATTTAATAAAGAAGAAAAGAAAAGAAACTAAAGTTCTCGTCTTCTTCCATTTCCAATGTCAAACTCCCTCTAAGATGATCTAAGATATATATACCCTAGAACTAAGAGAGTTTATATAATATCATAAATTACCTAACATGTGACATACTCTCATTAGCCACTTATAACAAAATAATTAGCTAAAAATGACTAAAAAATAATAAAATTGAGATTTCTAATCGTGTGGGACCTACTTAGGGTGGATGGAGTGCCTTAGATGAAATTCCTGAGGTAAAGGAGACGAAACATCAAAGAGGCAGTGGGTGAATTCGAAATTGGAGTTATTTCGAAATGGTCCTTTAACTTGGCACAATTGTCTTCAAATGGCCATAACTTTTTTCATTTTAGCTCTGATTTGTACACCATTTGAAGCATTGGACTCCTGACTTTCTGAGCTTCAAAATGATATATATAGTATGACTAAAATGGACTTTGGAAAGTGCTCCAAATTGGTTCTCAAATTCATAGTATATGTTACCACCAAATTTTGAGTTCTAAATTTCCATGTAACTGAATCTTGCTTCATGCCTCATTTCCCATGATTTATTACCTTCTTTATTACTCTATAATGGTCATTTCTCATATCTCAAACTCATGATATCCTCGTCTTACCTTTTCTCATGGTCTATGAGTCTTGACTCGCTTATTTCCTCATTTAATCCTTTCTTGATATTTGAAAACCTAAAGTAATTCAACTCACACTCTTTTCTTCCCTTGAACTTGAGATAAATCTCCAAAATACAAGTTAAACTCATGGCTAGGGCCTTGGCATTGATTTAGGTCTAGTTGGGTGATTTGAGTGTCATTTGGTGCACAAATCATATCAAATAAGTGCCGATAGAGCACATATTTTGGCTCCAATCACATGTCCCATATAAATTTCTCCAACTTTTTTACGTCTTTGTTACCACTAAAGCTATTTAATTCAGGAACCCAAAGTTTGAAACAAAAGGCTTTAGAACAAATGGGAGCACCTTGTAGCGCTACCTTCTTGAGAATGGCGATGTCTCCTTCAAAGGCTTACACCATGGCCTTATAGTCATCAACTAAGCCTGTACCTCTACCTTTAGACCTGCCATCTTATCCTCAACATATTTTTCATGAGACTTAACTAGATTCCGTTGCACTTAGATTTCCCTTATTGCATGTTCTGCCCATGAAGCCACAATGGCGGCATCACTAGGTCATTATCCCAATAATGCTTCCAATCGAGATACCCTTACTTTCAAGGCTTCTGTTGTACTAGCTACCACCAGCCATGTTGTAGCCAGGCTTTGATACCATTTGTCACACCACAAAAAATCATCACCAAATTTTTTTTTTCTAAGTGTGTAGTACTAATACATCGATCTTAACCAACCTTCTTAAAAGCCACATGGCAAAGAGAATGTAAATAGGAGCTTGGATTTTGAATGTAAATAAAGGAGTCTTCCCGTTTGAATTTTGAATTCAAACCTTTGAATTAAAAAATAGGAGCTTGGATGGTAGTTATGCAACTTGCCATAACTACTAAACTGAAGACACTTCTTCCCAAAAAATGTATCTCTTCATGCGTTCAACAGTTAATAAGCATCTAATGTTCTCTTTTGTGTTGAGCCAAGTCTTACTCCTTTAAGGTGTCTCTTGCCAATAGGTACCTCTTACCAACAAGTGCTTTTGTAATCGCCTCATACAACTTAGCCACACACTCTTTTTTAGTTTAATTAGCCCAACGTCATGTTTGGTTCTTTTATTGCAAGCCAAGCCCATGCCAGTTTGGTCTTTTGACCTTTTATTTCATGTGAGTTAGTCCACATCAAACACCTTGTGTGTGTGTCAATAGCCTACATCAAACATCTTTTCTTGGCTATGCTCATGTGTTCAACCATCTCTTTGATGTATCAACATGCACCGACATATTAATGTCCACTCTTGTGCCATATCTAGACGCCCATGACACCAAGGTGTTACTGTTTCTACCTAATGAACTAGCCTTTTGTAAGGCCCTTCCATGCCTTGCATGTGTTAGCCATGCACCGACATGTCTACATTGGTTTAATTGTTGTTATGACTTCCTGTGTCATGCCTAAATCCCTCTTAGTAGTAATGAGCCATAACATTGCGCTCATAGCTTGTCATTTGTGTGTACAGGGCATTACACCTCTATGCTAAGGATTCGTCATGCATCTGAGACCATTCTCATTGCTGGAACAACACCATGCTTGTGTCTAAGACCCTTCTTAGTGTAGGAGTAGCATGCCATGACATTGAGCTCATGGTTTGTTCGTCCTGTGCATAGGATATTACGCCTTTGTGCGACGCATTAGTCACTTGTCTGAGGCATCCTTGCTGCTGCAATAGCGCTATACCACATCCAAGGCCCTCCTTGGCTATAACAACATCATGCCATGACTTTGCGCCCATGGCTTCACAAATTGCCTTAATATATAAGGTTGAGCACCCTCATGCCAATACCAAGGAGGAAAAGGTTGCACCATGCCTCATGCCATTGCAACCAAGAGTTGCACACCATGAATGTCATGAAGCCTATGTGTACGTGCTAAAATGTTGTTTGTCATGGTCATGCCTTAGTGCCCCGTTGGTGGGCCAAGGTCTTGCCCTGATGTCCACCTTAAGTCACCTAGCCTTTCCCCCCACCCAAAAAAAAAAAAAAAAAAAAAAAAAGCAATTTAAGTCATTTTGGAAATTTATGGAAGAGGCATTACTCGAAGAGGCATGATGGATCTCCCCTTCCCCCCCTTAAAGTGCAATTTAAGTCATTTTGAAAATTTCTAAAGGAGACATCGAACCTACTTGAGGAGACATAACAGATTTATTTATTAAATAAATAGATAAATCCCCCGTAAGCCTTATATTGCATTTACACCATTGTTCAGATTGATTATGAGCACATGGCCTGGTGTTGAGTGTGCACGGGTGCACAGGCTAGGTGCATAAGTGTACGGGAGTGTGTGCATAGAGCTGCTAGAAACACGTAGGCATGTGCACGAGCTTGCCGTAGGTGTAGGCGTAGCTTTGCTCCAACCTAAGTGTTGCCTCAACACTTTGCCTCATGAGTGATCCCTACCAAACTTCCATATCTTCATCGGTTCCTTCCTAGGGTCCTTATGGGTGCAGGGTCTACCCATGAGGCTCTTAATGCCACCATCCGAGTCAAGAGACAAAAGGGCCTAACACCTACCCAGTACACATCACTGTGCTTGATAAGCATTTGAGGAAGCTATTTATTTACCTTAACATGATTGAAATATTAGAGTCCTAGTAAGAAATGTCTTAGATCATTTCTATCTATTTAGTAACAAGCAATACTCGTCTTAAACTTATAAATTGTGGATTCAATATCCATACAAAGAGCAATAGAATGACAAGAATGATGGCTCAATCCATGTTTTCAAACATTTTTTAAATATAAATTTTACTTTTAGTACTTTATTTTTTAAAACATTCCTAAAAAATTAAGTAAAAATAATTAAAACATATTCTAAAAAATTATCCTATTTTTAAAACAAGTTATCAAAAATTTGTTTTTTGTAAAAGAAAAAATTACCATGCATATTTTTGAGTCAACACTTCCAAAATCGGCTCTTTTTTCTTGGTTACACTCTCGTTCATAAAAAAGTACGGTTGCGATTGAATTGCCAATCATAAAGGAATTGTTCTGTTCTTGAGGGCCTCCACTGCATGATCAAAAAATGGGAAGCAAATAAAAAAGGAAATAAGTCAGTAGAACTGAAAACAAGGTAGCAAGTTACGTACACCACAATGATTAAAGCAGGAGATTCATTTATGAATAAATGTAAATGCCAGATATGTACTTCAGCGGCATACTTTCTTGTCCTGGTAATTAGTCATTAGCTGAAGTAGCTCAGTCGGCCCCAAAATGGAAAACAGACAAAAATGATGAATAGCCTATAAATGCTGGTAGTCATTAGCCAGTGCTTATCAACCGAATTATAGGAAAAGGAAATAAAAAATAATGTAAAATATCATTTTAATGCTACAAAATGAACCGGATTACTTGGTCTCTTCCTGCAACATGCTTCTTGATCCATGAGAGCAGGAGAGAATGTAAAGAGAACCATGGTATGAAAAAGTTGCCTTGCATTACTCTGTATCCCTGAGGCTCTCACTTGTCAGCCATATCTTCTTTTGGATAAGAAACACAAGCTCATCCCCATCTCGCTCATTTGAAACTGCTTCCCAGTGCAATGCTGTTAAGTATTTCTTTACAAACTCTATCACTGATGGCTTGTCCCGGATGATGACAAAACCTGTTGGTCTAAGAATGCGATCCATCTCAATCAGCAGATCCTCAGCACTACAGCCTTTCTTTTCAATGTCAGAGAAAACAGTCCAAGCGTGGAGTAAATCATAAGTCCGAGGATAAGTCGAGAAAGCTTCACACCTGCCAAAAGAAATCATCCAGTCAATTGAATTTCAATATCTACCACATCAAACTTCAATCAGAGTTTCAATTTTCTTTTTCACACCATTCTCATGGTTTATAATCACAGCTGCTTCATGTTATTTAGCTGGATTTATTAATTTCTCTCCCTGAATATATTAAAATCAGACAATATAGCCCTACTCCATATTCGTAAGTTATACAATCTAGTTATGCTCTTATTAAGTCATAGTAGTAGTAACACATTCTTTGGACTAAAATGCTCTGCATAAAATAAAGAAAATCCAGCCAAAACCTCCAAAATTGAAACAGAGTTTATCAGCAGTTTATCCATGTCTAATCTCTTATTAAATTAGAGTTATGGTATGCCCATTACAAAAATCAACAGTCATTGCTTTTTTAAGGAGATCAAGTCTGTTTTTCATGTTAAAATTTCATTCTTTGCTCTTCTTCTCGAAGAAATTGTCAGGCTCATGAGTTTTACATGGGAAATGCACCACTCACATCTTTTTCCAAGCATTCTAACTACATAGAAATCAAGTCAGTTTTCCTTCTTGATTTTCTCTCAAGACACAGCAGGCATCATAACAGTTCAAGCGCTTGATAGAGAAAAATTAGCAAAAACCAGAATTCCTTGCAAAACAAAAACAAAGCAAAATACAAGATCTAATTTTGATTGTTTTTGGTGTTCAAAAACATAAATATTTCTGCTTATAATATTTCTATGATAGAAAAATGTCCATGCACAGCAGATGTGCCAAATCTAATACCAATACATTGTCCTCAAAACCTCAGGCACAAAAGGTCTTCTAAAGCTTTGAGACAAGGCACAACCCAAGGCATGCACACTCTGGACAAAGTGAGGAGCAACTTGGAGTACATCAATTTTATAAAATATTATAAATTTGGACATACAAACATTTGTCATACACATGTATATCACCAAATATGATCCCAAATTCTAATCCAAGCAACAAAAAGATCAACATTCCAAGCATTTAAAAGAAGAATCCAACAAAAATATAATGCAACAATACAAAATTTTAATACAGTTAGCAATTGCCAAGATGAAACTTATATATATATATATATATATATATATATATATATATATATATTCTTTTTTCAGTGCTAAGAAATCAGAGACAAATATAAGCATTTCTTTTTCGTGTCAACATCTTCCAACACAATGTCATGGGCATAACGGCTTTGCCTTCAACTTTCCAAAAAATAGAAAAACAAAGAAAAGAGGGCAAAATGATGTTGTTTTCCGTTTCAATTTTGGAAAAGGGCACAGAAATTGGAACAGACACCTCTCCACCAAGGTGGTAACCATGTCAGGTGGAGTGTCACAACTGGATGTGTCTGTGCCCTGGGCCCATGTGCACCTTCAAAAACTATGTACCAATTAAAATACTAACAGGAAAACAAATGGTGGTAATAATAACTAATCTTGATTGGTTAAAAATTAGTCTTATAGTAACTTTTAGGTGTCTAGGGCCTCAGTACCCATAGTATGATTGTTACAGAGTTCATATAGAAGATATGGTTCATAAAGAACAAAAAGATAAGTTAAGGGTTTGTTTGAAAACTATTCTTGAAAACAGTTTTATGTTCTTTGGAATAAAAAATAGTTTTCTAACTGAGAAAATACATTTTCCATACTTTTGACAAAAAAAAAAAAAAGTTTCTAGAATTTGTTCAAAAAACAGATTGTTTTTAGAACAAATTTAAGGTCATTTCAAAACAATTAAAGAAATGGAAAATACTTTGGGAACTTTTGTATTGTACATAAGTGTACTGTACCTACATGGAGGACAAGCAAAAAATATATATATATATTTTTTTCATATTGGAGTTCCCAAAAAACTGTTTTTTTTGACAACTGTTTTCAAAAATATTACCAGACCCTAAGGTTGCAAATAAAATACATAAAATAACTTCAAAAAATATGCATACCAGTTATGGATAGTGCCTATTAGACCTCTGTCATAGATCAGTTTAAGTGTGTTAGGTCCATCTTCAGGGACAACATTCATCACCCAAACATCCTTGCCCTTTAGAGCAGCTGCAAATGACCCCAAGTTTGCTTTCATATCCATCAAGTTCCTCAGCGTGTCTGATGTAATCTTTGGACTCAAGAGATTCCAGTAACTCTCAACCCTCTGCATCCAAACTTCCTGCACCACACCATCAATTTGTAAGCCCACATTTTTGTATGTGTGTGTTGTATTTGCAAACATATCCACAATGCACTAACAAAAAGGATCTTTACAAACTAAAAAATTGCAGACAAGGGGGTACTGCCTCAAATTACCGTGTCCTTCTCAAATATGTCTTTTGAATAGCCAAAATCAGCTAGACGTGGAGGTGGAGCGGTCGCCCTAGCTGGCCAAGGAGCCAATTCACTACCCCTGGATTTATGGTCATCTAATAAAGCACACAACAATTTTAGTTAGCATGTAGTTTAAGAACCTTCAATTTCCAGAGAACCATGACCAAACCTACTTTTTTTCAACTAAAAAGGTAATATCTGTATATGACTTCCAGTTTTATGCAACTTAAATGAGCTAAATATCACTTAAACATCAGTTTACAAGGAACCAAGTTTAACACATTTGAGATAATTGTGCACATTTTGTTGAAAAATATGTCATTCAGCTAGGAAACGCCAATATCAACACAAGCCACACAAGAGAAGAAGACACTCACGATCACTGTAAGGAGTGATACAGGCTTCCATCGGCACACCCCATACTGCATCTGGATCATCATCAGATCGGCAGAGGGGAGGCTGAGTACCAGGTGCTCGCTCCATATAACAATCATTAGTCAGAGGTTTCTGCCAAATGACAGTTTGATTCCTTTTTGAAGCTATTCTCCAACACATGCGTTCCACAAGGGCACTCATTTCTCTCCATATTCTGAGATCCTCTTCATCCTGTGCATATGCTTCAGGAGATGAGTAGGCAAAATAGCCTCCTGGCCTGAGCAACCTATCTAACTCAAGAAGAAGGATCCCATCCCTTTGAAGCCAATCAATCCTACAACGAGAACAATGGGCAAGTTCAAAAGATCTGCTAGGGTATGGGAGCCTCTTTGTCCCTAAAACACCAAGATATGCAGGAATTCCTCTCTCCAGGGCAAATTGGATCTGGTTCTGATGCACATCATTGGGTGCTAAGGACATTGTTATGATATCCGAAGAAAGAAGATAGGCTCCAAAACTTGCGACACCACAGCCAACATCAAAAACAGTTCGTATCCTTCCCCCGTTGTTTAGATTATTGTTTGAAAAGTTGAGCATCTGCCAGTACAAGCCACAAATAGAATTATTGCTTCAACCATGCAGTAGAAGAAAATACTAAAATAATTTACCAAAGAACCAGAAATCCCTAAAATGAAATTAAAAAAAAAAAAAAAAAGGAATCAACCTTTATCTGATGCAGAAAGAATAAAAAGAAAATTTGCTTGACAATGTTCATAACATTGAACACAGAAATAATTCAAGAAAGGAATCCCAAATAAAGGAAATGTGTTTCCTTTCCCATTCTTTTTAATAGTGTAACAGGGCATCAATCTTACATTTGCAAGTGAAGCAATATATTTATCAGCTCCATAATGAAAATGTGTGCCTCCCCCAGGAAATACTATCTTTTCACCTTTTACAACCATCCAATTCTGGTCAGATTTCTCATGTGCAAGGTGAGTATGAGGTATGTTTGCTTTCCATACTTCATCTCTGCTTTTTGGCCACTTGATTGGGATCTGCAAGGGAAGAGGCAGACACAAAAATAAGAAACCTTCAACACCCTTGTTACTATTAAGCTTACGCACATTCTCACCTTGTACCCTGCTGGTGGAGGAATCAAGCAATTGTACCGCCTCTCAGGAAGAGGGCAATGTCTTTCATAGTGCTCCATCAAAGAAAGATCCAACTTCAATCTCATTTGGTATATAAGATTCCTATCTAGGCAGGGAATTAATTCAGAATGCCGATCATCACAAACCTTCAAAATCAGAAGCAGAAACATGACACCATCAATAAAAGAAAACTGAATATAAGAAGCAAAAATAAACAAGTCAAAGTGTCAAAGAGAAGAGGAGGCTAGTACTGGTGCTGATTCCAGCTCAGCTACTAGAAACTTACTGGAAAGCTCTTTGGTATGACATCATCTTCACCATCTTCCTGGCCAAACTTGCTTGAAGATTCATCTAGCTTGCTGCCAAGATCAGCATCGTCATCCCCAGTTAGACCAAGTTTTCTCAAAGATCTGCTGCCATACTCTAAGGCCTTTTGCGAGCCAAAAATGGATCCATGATACACATATAGGAACACAAGAAAAATTGCCACCACGCACAAAGATGGAAGCAAGCGTCTCCTTTGTGATCCATCCGCTCTTCCCCTCATTGTTCGGTTTAAAAACTTCTCAAATAAAACTTCCCACTTTCAAGTCAATAAACGGAGATTAGAATGAGGGTCCCATAACTGAAATTGCCAATAGCCAAAACCAATAAGAATTTTTTTTATGTCAAATTCACAATCCAAAATAAGCCTGCATATCCTGCCTTTACAAGGATCAATTCCAACAGATAAAAATATCAATACCCTTCAGATGTATCAGAACCAGACCCTGAAAAAATTCAACCCAGAAACACTATCAAAGAAATTTGCAGAGCATACGAGCATTATAAGCAGTAGTAAAACAAGCTCTTGAATACACATTTTTGGCAAAACATCCAAATGATTTTTCTATGCATGCTGGGTAACCCATGAAATCTAACCAAATTAAAATACTCCCACAAAGAAATCATATAGTGTCTAGCAACCAACTGCTCTTGCATCATAACCACAAAATTAGGGGAAATACTGTATTCTTCCAACCAAAGCAGGAAATAGGATATGGGGAAAAAATATAGAGCTAGTTCCAACCTAACCAGTCCACAGAGGAACAGCAAGGATATAGTATGCATAAGAAAAATCTTTGATTAATATTAATATTTTTACCTAATTTGCCTGTCAAATGAAAGAAAGAAAGAAAGAACAATTTCTAATTAACAAAACAAATATGTTCCAGTCTAATGCCTAATTGCTTCTGCAAGTAGGCATCTATACAGAGCTAACAATCCTACATTAAGCGCTGTATGACAGAACTGAAACAGAGTTTTGAGTTTGTCTCAAATGACTCTGTAGGGACTAAAGACAAGCAGCCATCAGAATAAGTCTGACAATTAGCCTGTGTTTGATTAATGGAACAGGACTTTTGGAGTTGTGATTCCTATTTCATTGTCAGTTTCCCTAAGTACCAATGGGTTCGGAATTGAATATAAATTCCATAGATCCCAGGTTCATAAAAAGGAACTCCTGTACAAAACCAAGATTTCCAAAATCAAACCCAAGTTTGCAGAACCAAACGCCAGTTCAAAGGGTAACCACCGACACTTTCCAGCTTATAAGTTGACAACCAGGCCATGAAAATGATTGATTAGGCTCAATGCTTTATCCAGAAGTAAAAAAGAGTAAGAGAAAGTACATGCTTTAATTAATATCGTTGAAATGAATGGAAATGAAAGCTCCCAGAAACGTTGAAATAAACTGGAACTCACAGATCTGAAAAATAAAGAATTAAAAGCCTTAACCAAACATCAAATTGGAACACTTCTCCCAAAGAAAAGAAACAACGAAAAACATCAAATAAATCCGTTTGGTTCCGGAGAAATGAGCGGAATCGAAATGAAAGTGAAGCTTCCAACAAACAAAACCAATAAAAACCACTCCCAGTACTTATATTGAAAACCAAGTAGCAGTCATTTGGTCTTAAAAACAAGAAAAATCCAAGACCCAAAATCTCTTCCACACTTCCCTTACCCTTTTTTCCTTCAGCTTCCCGAAAACCAAACGGATCACCAGGCCCAAGCAAACCAACAACAAAGCATACCATACTGGATCACCAAACCCACGAAATCAATGAAGCACAGCCCCCAATTCGCCCAGATCCAGCAAAAGAATCAAACAGCCCAAAAAATAAAAAATAGAAAATAAAAGGAAAACACAGAACGAGTGAAAAGAACAACTCACGAGATCTGCAGCAGGCTGGAGACGGAATCAAAATCAAAGAATCAAAGACAAGGAGTGATTGTAGGTGAGAACACTCTAGATTTGCAGGGAGAAAACTGGAAGTGCTGTGTAGGAACGAAAAGAGCTAGAAAGACAGGGAGATTAGATCTCTACGCTGTTGGTTATTATTATTCTTCTATTTCTAGAGAGAGAGAGAGAGAGAGAGAGGGAGAAAGCGAGTGTGTGAGAGTGAGCAGTGTGTGTTACGTGGACGTCGTTACGGTCCATTCATATTGTTTCGCTGTCAGATCAAATTCTCCTCTTCCTTTAAATTTTAAGGTAATTAAATTTACTTTGCTAATTTACCCAGTATTTAATATTTATGGTAAATTATTAAATTCCTCAAATAACCAAAAATCAATCATTGCTTCAAATACCGAATTGTATGTTATTTAATATACTCTACTTCAATTAATTCTCAACACACTATTCTTCATTTCTAATAAAAATACTTTATGTTAAAAAAAAAATTGACAAGAATTAGACTGAATTCAAATATGTAGAAAATGAGTATGATTGAAAAGAATGATTTAGAAAGCGTGTGTGTCGGCCGTTGAACGCGATCCACCGCCAGCGTTGGCAGCGTGAGTGTTGATTATATAATTATTATTATTTATTATGAGTGGAGATTTTCATTTTCCCTGTTTATGGGTGGAGCTAAGTCGTGTGGTCCCACCCATGTGGCCAGATTCAAATAGGGGTGGGTGGGGCTGGATTCAACCCACTTGGAGGATGTTTTATTTGGAGGGCCTCCAGTTGGCCTCACATTTTGTGCCTGAGAGTAGAAAATCTGGCTTTAGGATGGGGCGAGGGCTCCACCGACACCTCCACTTTTTATATGCATTTTTCCATGGGTTGTAGGTGAGACTTGAGAGGTGGTCCGCTCACGTTCAAGTTGCGTTGAAAATTAATTGGATGGTATTTGATTATACTTTTGGAATATCACATCGGATTTTTGACAATACTACTATATTTTAATATTTGAAATCTTTTTTAAATTTATGATATTTTTTATAACATCCATTAAAATTGTCTTTTGAAAAGACAAAATTTAAATATATAAATTGTCTTCTTAAAAGATAATTTTAAAATTCAATTGAAAGTATTGTAAATTTAGAAATAATTTTAAAACTTTGGTTTTTTAATAAATATTTTTTAAAATTATTATATTTTGTCGAATTGTAATATCATATTTTATGGTTATGGTATGGTTTGTTATGATGTGTATTAAGAGATGATAGAAATATCGAGAAAAACATGTTAAGAGAGAATCCATCTAAAGTGGAAAAAATAGATTTTGATTCACTAATTTTAAAAAATATAAAAAAGAATTCAATCTTTTATAAATTATATTTATCTTCACTTATTTAAAAATATTTTTAAATATATGAATTTTTTTCATAACTTAAATAATTAGTTCTTAAAATGACCCTTTTACATGTTAATAACACCAAGTAACAATTTTTTTTTTACCATGAGAACTGATTTGGGATTAATAAAATAAAATTTTAAAAATTAAAAATATAATTAAAACTAAAAAAAACTTTAAATTTAAAAATATAAAAATAAAATATTAACTTTCACTTAATTAAAACACTCTAGTAGAAAATATAAATATTGAGAAATAATTGAAAATAAATTGAGAAGATGAGCGGATTTACGTAATACACTATATAAAATCATTATTAGTTAGGGAATTAGAAAAATTTTATTTATGAATTAAGAATCTTGATGAATTTTTTCATATCTCATATTATATAATAAAAGATTTACAATATATTTATTTGTAAAACATTTTTATCATATTAAAATGATCAATTCATTTTGGATAATTTTATTTAATATTATCAAGTAAAAAGACATTTCTTTAAAATATTTTTAAATGAATGAATATAAAATTGATTTATAAAGAATGAGTTCTTTTTTTATATTTTTTAAAATTAATAAATCAAAACCCATTTTTTCCAATTTTAGAACTTTTTTTTAATGGATTAATTATTATTTTAAAAAGATTATATTACTATAATGGGTAATTCGGAAAATTAGATAAAAAGATACAAATTATTTTATGCAAATATAAATACATAAACCAATATTTACAAAATAATTTATTATACGTGTAATTTTTATATTTTACATAGTGTTTTCCAAGTTCAATATTTTTATCAGATTTTTTTGCACCTTAACCTTGTTGTGGAGAATGGGATTGACTCTTCCCTTATTTAACCTCGTGTGGAGAATGAAAATGAGAATGAGATCTCGTTGTGGAAAACAAGATCACTTGCGGATAATGAAGAACCGTAAAACTAAATTACCTAAAATGCCTACTAAAAGCTCATACAAAATGAGAAAAATACCATATACAAATAATGAAGAACCATAAAACTAAATTACCTACAATATCTATGTTGAGCAATAAGTGTTTGTAGATTGTTTATATCTTTTCAAAATGCTTTTATTATATTACTTAAATCCAACACATCCTATTTATTTTAACTAATCTATTTTAAAAATTTTCATGTATTTATCATTATATCAACCTAAATTGCTCTTTTTACAAAAATTGAAGACTTATTTACTCTAATAAATATCAACTATCATTCTCTATTTATTTTACCTTTTTCATTAAAAAAAAAAAAAAAACCTCATTCATTCTCTTGGTATGCATGTTGATCATTCCTCATTCACTTTTTAGTTCATACTCATTCATGTCCATTCATTTCCTCATCTACTTTTTAGTTCATACTTGTTCATTTCCATTCATTTCTTTGATATATTTGTTGATACTAGTTCATTCCTTCATCCATAATGATTTTTCTGTTCATACCATTCATTCCTCCTTCCCACACTTCATACCACCCATTCACTTTTTGACATTGATTTGTCCTCTCCACCCCACAATGACCATTATTTTGCATTATTTTTTCAAATTAGACTATAGTTTTTTTACTTCTTTCAATGGTAAAACTTCAATTAATGGATGTCCGGTAAATTAATAACCTTGTTTAAATCATAAAATCTTCTAGACCCAACTGCTGCTAGTATATTAAATTTATAATTTTATTAAATATATAAAATAATAATATTTTTAGAAATTCTTAAAGTTATATTTGGTTATTGAAAAGTATTAAGGAAAGAAAAAAAAATATTAAGAAAAATAATTTTATCATGTTGTCTTATAAAAAAAAAATCAAATCTAATTAAGATTAATTAAAATTTTATCTACTTTCAAATTATTAAACTTTTATATCAAATAATTAAAATAAGTGAAATGAGTTTGAAATAACATAAAAAAAATAATAATAATTTATTAATTTATTTTTTATTTTTCTTCTTTTTTTTTCCTTCAATTTTTTCTCATTATTTTCTTTCCTTTACATTTTCCCTCAAATTTTTTTGGGAACTAAACATAACCTAAGGGTCCAGGGAAGTATAAATTAATAATTGATGAAGTATATATATTATTTTAATATTTTTTAAAGGACGTAAATGGATATCACTAAAATGATAAGGTCATTTTGGGGAAAAAGTATATAAACATTTCAAAATTATATATAGTATAGATTTAAAACATAATTTAATACTCTTAAAAATTAGTAATAATTTTTTAATGCTTCATCATTTTTATTAAAATACAAAATAAAAATAAAATATTTCGTTTTTCATTTTTTTTTTGAAAATTTACATATAATTTAACTTTAAAATAATGTGATAATTTTCAAATTTGGGAAATCGTTTAAATGATTTTTCAAAAAATATGATTTATAAAATATCAAAAGAAAAAGATAAAAACAAAAATAAAAGATTATTCTATTTATGTATTTATATGATATGTTTTTTAAAATAGTATTAGTTGTAAATTATTATTTTGCCCAAAAAACTTGTAAAAATACAAATAGGGGATTATTATATTTATTTCAATTTATTTTATCTTATATATTTTTTTTCTAAATTATTTCTAAATTTATCTTTTGTATATATATATATATATATATATATATATACACACACTACCTTAAATACCCTTTATATATTAAAAGTTCCTCCAATGTTCCATTCTCTCAACTCTCTTTTATATTTCTTTAATCTTTAATATATATGACAAATAATATCTATACTACTCATAAATGTGTAAAGAATCCTAGTTGTTTGTTAACTTTTTGTCTCTTAACTATCATTTCATATGTTGAAAATTCGTGATATCTCTCATTCTCTCAACCTTTTTTTTTCCCATGTCTTTATCCTTTATAATAATAATAATAAATTATTTAATATAAAAATAATTTATTATTTAAATTATTTTTTTTTATAAAAATGAATAATCTATGTTAAAGAATTTTTTTTTAAAAAAAAAGAGAGAGAGAAGGTTTAGAGAAAGATATAAATAGAAAGAAAGTAAATAAACAATTGACTTTTTCTTCCCTAAAATATACTTATTTTTTTAACCTTATTTTTCTATATTTCTTTAATCTTTAATATATTTTATAAATAATAAATTATTTAATAGAATAATAATTAAATAATTTCAAAGCTTATTTACAGCCAATTGAATAATATATTTACTAAATATTCCTATGTCCATATTTCTTTATTCTTTTTTATAAAAAATAATAATAATTTATCTACAAAAAAGTTCCCAATATGTTCCTTACATTCTCTCAATCTTAACTTTTTCTTATTTTATAAAAATATTTTCAATCAAATATTTTCTTATATTTTCATCTTCATGATATCTATGCTTTCTAACAATTTTTCTATATATTATTTTCCCTCAATCAATATATCATATATAAAAAACATTGCTAGTCTTCCCTTCCTTCTACTGTATATTAAATTAAATCTTCATTATGAGATATCAAATAAGACGATTACTTTTTTTTTTTTCACTTTGTAATTTTTATTTTTAATAATAATACGTTTATATATTTTTATAATATGTTTAAAAATACTCTCAGTCAATGTGACAAAAATATGATAAATTAATTTCTTATTCTTATTCCACTTTGGGGAGTTGTTTACCCAGATAGGATGGTCGTCTCCTGGAACATGCAAAGAGGATGTATACCTGACATTGGTTCACATATTTTACTCGAATATGTGATATGAGTTGGGAGGACCAATTACTTTGATGGTGCGGGGTGTGACGATCAAGCTTCATGGGTACGAAATTTGTCATATTCTGGATGTCCCTTCAGTTGCCTTATGTCTCTTCGAGACAAAAGAATGATTTGAGTATCAACGACTTTGACATGGGGAGAATTGTCCAGAGGCTTTGTGGTTTATCTACCGACACCTCGATAGCCAAGCCATCTGCCCATGCGGTCACGGTTCAGTTAGGGCCTTCCTCCACATGATCAACTATATATTCATTCAGAACACCAGGATGATGTTTCATATTGTGAGAAATTTCTGATTGATTCCATCCTGATCGGAAGGAGGATCAACTTGGTTTCGTCATCCTATAACATATCATGGCTTGTTGTGAGAGCAAGTCTAAGGTTTTGCCATATGAACGTTTTCTGATGACGACGTGCAAGGAATTTGGGATTGTATTGATAGGAGAGCGAGATATGCAACTACCTACCATCTATAATACATATAATGCCAAATCTATGGATCGGAAACATTTCGAGAAGCTCTCATATGGATCATAGGTCCGGAAGAGAGCTGGACAGGCACCTCCACCCGAGTTTGAGGATGAGGATGAGATTAGAGTTATGAAGGTTGAAGAGATTTCTCAGACTCATGAAACTGAGACTACACAAACCCTCGAGTATTGAGCATCCTAATATGCCCTTCTAGCCATCACAGATTGAGCCGACCATTCCTATGGAGGAGACTTTCTTCATCAAGTCTGCAATCTTCGAGATCCCTCCTCCAATTCCTCATGAGCCCCTAGAGCAGAGTATCCACCATGGATAGACCTTTCTACTCAATTAGCTCTCTTAGGACTTTCAATGAAGAGTTGGCTATTGTCATTGACCATTATTTCTATTCGATAAACGATCACGTAGATTAGTATCTATTACGACTTGCCCTCAACTATATAAATATTATATTCATTCTAAGCCTAAGAGGCCCTTATGATTTTAAAACACGTCTATAAAGTTAAAAGAAACCTACACTTGTATAGTCCTAAGAACTTTTTACCCTATTCGATGTGAGACATTACAATCACCTCCTCATACAAACACAACGCCCTAATCTTGTTCCATGAAACTAAATAAATAGACACCCCTCAAGAAGCTAAACAAACTCCTACACTAAGGTTAGAGACCGACTTTGATACTATTTATAACAATCATGTAAATATTGTATGTTTTAGGCTCAAAATGCCTTCATGACTTTAAAACGCATCTCCAAGGTTAAGAAGAATTCCTACATATATAGTTTTAAGAAAATTTTCCTCTATCCGATGTTAAGATATCACAATCACCCCCATGCAAATATAATATCCTTATTGAGTCTCAAAAGATTGTGAGACCAAATAAACAAACACCTATGAAATATAATGAGGACATTGTGTTTGCATGGGGGAATGATTGTGATATCCAACATAAGATAAGAGAAAATTTTCTTGGAGCTATATATGTATATTCCCCTTAACCTTGTATATGCTTTTTTAAGTTGTGAAGGTCCCTTAGACTCAAAGCAGATAATATCTATACGATTGAAAGTGAGTCGTTACAATACTAGACTAGTTTCACCACCTAGTATGAGAGCCTTGCAACCAAACTTAACCAATATCAGGTCACGTACGACTATTGTACAACTCAAAGAGATGATAACATACCTATGCTTCGTGTTTTCACCTCCACCTTGCCTGCCTTGAGACTTACTATTTTTCCTTTTTCCTTTGATGTTGCCGATGGGGAAGACATACTCATATAAGTGTACGTAGAAGCTAGAAGAGATTTCATTTTGGACATATTGATGCGATGCATAGATATTATTTTGTTTTGTTGATGATTGATTTTACACTTATTTTAAAAATACTCTTATGCTTTTGATTATGACTTTTGGATATTATGACATGATATTTTTAGATATTATGGCATGATTTTTTTTTGGATACTTAGATATGAGCTTATTACTATTGTTGGATATTTTGATTATTGGATTATCCTAACTATATTTTAATTTATTGGCAATGACAGTTTATCTTGTATGGATATAATGATCTATTTATAAGTGTTGATATTTAATGAGATCTTAATAGATGATATTGTCTACCTTGTTTTGATTATATATTCCATTTATCCACATTTGTTAAGCTTTACTCATTTAATTCCATTTATGCACATTTTGAGGGGGAGATCATATTTTTTCTCATTTCTAGATAGCCTTGTTAGAAAAATTAGGTTAATCCAACCTATGGTAATCACCCTAGAGGGAGGGGTGAAAAGGGTGATGGTCTCTTTTTGCAAATTTAAACTAAGTGAATGTAAGAGACAAATATATGCAAGTATGTAATAAAACAATATAAAGACAATTTGCATATAAAGTAAAAGAGTAGGGAAGAGAGAATGCAAACACAAAATTTTATAGTGGTTCGACACAACCCGACCTATATCCACTCTCTTCTAGCTTCAATCCCAAACTTGAAGTTCCACTAATTCAAGGCTTCCAAACCAAGCCTTCAAGCAATACAATTGGATTATGGTTCCAATCCACCTTCTTGAACTTTTGGCTCCAAGCACCCTTTACAATCCTCAAGAGATACCTTACTCTTGAACAACCTCTTAAGTGATACCCCATATTTGAGAATCTTCCTCTCAAAGATATACAAATAATTGATCTCACAAAATCCTAGTACAAAAACTTTAAGCTCAAATGATACAAGAAAACTAGGATTGAATGGTGCACTAAAGATATGCAAGTTTTAGAACAATGGTGCACTCAAATCACTCTTTCAAGGCTCAAATATATTCAAGAAAGGTTTGGGAAGGTTGAACTCTTCAACAATGAAGATTTTGAGCCTTTTTATAGAGGAAAAAAGTGAAACTAACCGTTGAGGGTTCGACCGATTGAGCTAGGGGTCGACCGATTGACTAGCCATTAGCATTTAATGTTTGGTAAGTGACCGTGGATCTCGACCGGACCTTGACCAGACTTCGACCGGTGGAGGTGTGGGTTGACCGGTTCCTCATCTAGTTGAACAACCATTTTGGAAGAGAGATAAGGTTTTTTTGCACCCCTCGACCTATTGAGCTGGCGGTCGATCGGTTACTGTTCACACCTTTGACCGATTGAACCAGGTGTTGACCTACTCCTAGACCGGTTGAGTTAGGGGTTAATCGGTTCCTCATCCGGTTCAACCAATTGAGCCATTTTGGTTCAACAACTAACTTTTTCAACTTAAAACCTTTTAAACAAGTTTGAAAAACATTTGACACAAGGTTTTAATTAAAAACATGAAATCATCCAATTTTAAAATATTTAAAACAAAATAACTCTTGCATGATTTTGGTGCATAAGCAAATAATGTAATGCATGAAAATCCTAGTGCACCAACAACCTTACAAAGAGATCTTATGAAGCTTGGGTCTTGAAAAACACTTCTCTTTGAGGTGGTCTTCTTCTTCATGATTTTTCCTTGGCTTGATTTGTCTTTGTGATTGCCACTTTGGAAATCGTCTTGTCTAATCACACTTGAAATATAATTATTAATTCTAAACCTTATTTTGTTATCATCAAAACCGAGATTAACCAAACCTTGGTTTCACAAGCCTAGTTTTGTCATCATTAAAAATTGAAAAGATTGTTAACCCAAGGGTTTTCCTAATTATGTTTTGATGATTACAAAACAAGTTATACTTAACAATTTTAAATCAAGTGAAATTGTCAAGTTTCAATGATGATTTGTAAACAAAGCTCAAGTATTCTTATAAGAGATTCAAAAGTCATGAAGAAATTGATCACTTGAAGACTCAAGTTACTTAGGAATCTTTGTAAGATAAATTTCATTGGTGTACTTAGGTCCAAATATTTTTATGCACTTCTAAACCATTTTTCATTCATTCTAACCTTACTTAAAAGTGACCATTTATCATTAAAGTGGATGAATATGTGGTTTATCTCCAAACTTTAGGTTCAATTCTTTCAAAAAAAAAAAAAACTTATAAAGGTTTTAAAAGATATATTTAAGTTACTAGAAATTTAAAACCCTAAACAAAAGCATTTTTGGCTCTTTTTAATGCAATCAGTTAAGGGTACCTTGAATCAATCAAATTGGTTAGGGAATTGGCTCAACTGATTGAGAACAAGTTGAATTGCAAAAAAAAAAAAATTCTCTTCTAATAGATAGTATCTAGCCAACTGGGTTCATTTTAGGTCCAATTGAGCCTTAAAAACATCAATGGACACCTATAAAGCATTAAATATGTCAATGGTTAGTCAACTAATCAAACAAAAACATTTTATGTTGTTTCAGGTGCCTAAGGTGGTTTTCTATAAATTGAAGAGCTCATTTGCATTTATTATGTAGAGATCAATAGCTTTGATTAGTTTTACACCTACATTTTCTCTTTCAAAGCTCTTTAGTTAAGTGCATTGATTCCAAATTTGCAAGTTATTTAGTACACCCCTTAAAATCCATCCTAGTCTTCTTATGTATTAAGCATACTAGGATTGAGAGGCTTAAAAATTCCATCTACCTATTCTTTCTTGATTGATATAAACTTCAAGTTAGTGGAAAACTTGAAGGAATTGTAGTACCAATTGGAGCCTGTGAATCCAATTGTAAAGATTGAAGAATTGGGTTGAAGTCTTGAATAGTAGAATTCTCACTTAGTTAGGAGATTAAGGGGAGTGGACATAGGTGGATAGTCTGACCACTATAAAAAAATATTGTATTTCTTTTCTTTATTACACTTTTATAAGTGTTTTGTGGTTTTCATTAACTATTTTTTGAAAAAAATTTAATCGCCCAATTCCCTCTCCTTTTTTGGGTGATTCTCTTAAGCAAATTAGTCTTGTTTCACAATATCTTTATATATATATATATATATAATTATTGTAATAGGTAAATAAAATTCTACTAATTATAGGACATATTCATCAAATCAAACCTAGTTTTTTTTTTTTTAATTCCTCATGCTCTCTAATGATGAACTAGATTTTGAATTCACAATCACTCTTCTCATTTTTCTCTTCCACTTCCTTCACTTGATTTTTTTTTTGTACTCTCCCTTTTTTAATATGTAACAACTCTTATTGCAATTTCCCTCGTATTGCCTCTTGGTAAGTGGTTTTTTATGAGACCACCTTCTCACCAATCTCTTTTTATTCCCATTTTCTTTCTATTAGCATTCCTCCATCCACACCAATTTTTCACTTTATATCATTTACTTCCATTTTGATACTGATTTATTCCCCTATTTTATAATGACTATTATATATAGATATAAAATAGAAATATTTGGTTAAAAATGATTAAATAATTCTCAAATTGTGAATCTAACTTTTCTCATATTTTTTCTTAAAAACTAATTCATTTTTTTTTTACACAAATGTCTTTTATCATTTCAAATATTTATATGTACATTTTAAACGATAATTATTTTTATAAGAAAATAATAAGGGTATTTTTTGTCCAAATGAGATCAAAAAAAGGATGGGAGGTCAAATTTAAAAAATTAGGTTTTCAAAAACCATTTTAATCAAATAACCCTATAAAATATTTTATTCATATCAATATATATTTATAATATTCATATTTCTCATACATTATCGGTCTTATAGGCTCTTTTATGCAAATTTATTTATTTTTTTCAATTTTTTAGAAAATAGTTCACTTTTCTTAAGAAAAATTTTAAAACACTAAATTTGTATTTTCATTTAAATTTTTTTTTTTTTCTAAACTCAGGTTTTCAAAAAATGAAATAAAAAATGGCATCCAAATAAGTTTTTAGACCTTATTCTGTTCTCTTTGAAAATAAAAACAAAAAAATATTCTAAATAAATACACCTTAAATTTTAAATACAATAAACAACACTTCCTATTTAACATCCTCTTTTAAAGAAAAATCTTCAGAGTTTCATATTCAAATATTAAGAAATGATCTTACAAGAGATAAAACATGAGATATTGTGGAAGAAAGTTGATGAGAAATGGATTTTTTTTTTTGTTGGAATAAACATACTAATGTATTTTGAATTTAGAGAAAAAAAATTGTTTAGACTATATTTGACTTAATACGAATTTATATTTTAAATTATATTAAGCTATTAAATTACTTTATCAAACCCTCCTTATTTAGTTTAGTTTTTTTATTTATTTTTTTATAACTAATATAAATTCAATAATTAATATTGTTTTTTTTCCTTGATGTAACAGCTGAAAAGAGAAGATGTCTTTACCTTGAACTTTTGCAATCTTCAAAATGTTTTGAAGTATGAAATATTTAAATTTTGATGAAAAGTATATTTATTTGAATATTCATTCTATTAGATTAGGACAAAGGCTTTCACAATGATTTAGAATTTGGCAATTTTCCATAAATCAAAGTTCACATGATGACTTTGCTGTTCAAAAAGAATGATGATAGAAATGGGTTCCCACTCAGCAAGTTGTTGCTCAATTGTTTTTTTCTAAGGCTGGTGAAGGGGATGGCAGGTTGACTTGGTTGTAGTCTTATAAAAACACTTCTAAAAATTAATGTTATAAAAAGTTGTCTTGTGAGGCTCCAATCAAATCCAGAATAGGGCCTATTTCATGTTCATCTTATTTGGGCTTGGGCTTGGGATTGGGTTTGGGCTTGGCCTAGCCAGGACTTCATATGCTTTTGAATTTGTTAATGGCTCATTTTGTGATAAGGGATACATTTTTAATTTTCTATTTTTATTAAAAATAAAAAAGTAATAGTAAGAACTCTTACTTTATGTTTAGTTTTAAAAAGTGATAATTAAGGAAAGGGAAAAATAGGGAGGACAAATTTCTTATGTTTGATTTTAGAAACATAAAATATAATTAAAGTTTAGTTAGGAACTTGTATATGTTAAAACCTTATAAGGATATTAAAATAAATGAAATGAATTTGAAGTAATGTATACAATTAATTTATTAATTCTATGTCTATTTTTTCTTTCTATTTTACTTCTCTATTTGTTTTTTTTTTTTTTTCCCTCAAAATTTTATAATTTTTCTCAAGAAATTAATTCCAACTCAAGCAAGGCTCTATATGAAATTTATTAATGAATTTAATAATTTTTAAAAATGATTTAGAACACAAAAAGTAGATTTAATTACTACAAAAAAATAATAGACCAAAAACTAGAATATTATGAGCCATGAATGACTTATCTTATATACACAATTATATTTTTTAAATTTTCTCCCTAAAAAAATAATTCTAATTTAAGTGAGACATAATTAACATTTTAGATTCATCCAATTAAATACAAACTATATCAAAAAGTATTTCAAAATGTTCTATGTGTAATTGAGTAATAAATATGTACATGTAATGCAAAATTTGACTGATTTATCTGTAAAAAAGTTCAATTTTATTTATTTTAAATAAAATATATAAAAAAATATTATTAAATTATTATTATTTATTTTTAACAAAAAAAATCAATTATCTTTTTACGAAGATGTTAATATCCATATTTTTATAACATATACTAAAGTAGCATATTTGTTATAAACAACATAATTTATGATTTTTTTTTACAATATTACTATTCATATTTTATGAAAACTATTTATTTTTTATTTTATTTTTAATTACAAATTATTTTTATTTTTTATTTTTTGAAAAGCATTTTTAAAAATAACTTAGTAAACATCATTGTTTTTTTTATTTTATAAAATACTATAATTTTTTTTCTTTAACCTAAAAAATAAAAAATTAAAACAAGTATCATAAAACATGTCTAAGTAGACCCCAAGTCATTAAAAAAAATTTAGTACCTCATATTTCAAAAAATTTAAAAGTAATTTTAGAAAAACATAAGGTAAATTAATATATTTTTGTATTAGTACTCTTAAATTTTATATAGGAACTAGAATTATTTTCTATTTTTAAAAATAAAAATAAAAAGTGTATCCAAATAACATCAATAAATCACATATTTAAAATTATTTCAATCTCGAGATAGATTTCATATTATTAAACCTTATCATTGTAAAATAAAAATATTTTGCACAATTTTTTGGCTCATGTAAATCAATTTCAACTGCACTAAAAACCACTTATAGACATGATAGAAATGAATATAAGTTCAATGTGCAATACTAAATCTAAAGAAAAGAAAAGAAATGGTATCATACTTCAATCAAATGCATATTTTTTATAATGATCACATACTTAGATTATATTCCTTCTTCTCTTATTATATAACCAATGGTGGAGCCAACAAATAACTTGAGGGTGGCAACAACTAACTCTTTATTTCAGGAAGGGCAGAAAATGAACAAAAAAACAATTATAGTCTAATGATAACAAAGAGATTTTCCTTCTATCTAAGAGAAGAGGGGTTCAAATCCCTTGGGCATGCACCGGATCCGCTTAAGACACACAACTAGGGGTTCAAACCCTCTAGGCATATACCAAATCCACTTTAGACACACAACCACATTTATCACATTTTCTATGTTATTTAATATTTAATTATTTTTTACCAAATAATTTTCTTTCTTTGTTTATCATATAGTAACATATAATTAATAATAAATGCACCGCCACATTTGTAAACAATAATAAAGTAATCTCACATAAAAAATATGAAAAAAAAAAATCATCTATAAAATCCCCTCGAATGATAAACAATTATAGGTCAAATGCAAATAAATCTATTAAATATGTATATATATATATATATATATATAGTTTTATCAAATCCAAACACAACACCTACTCCTAAAGGTTTAATACCTCTTAGCACCTTTACATCTTTAGCACAATACCTTGTGCTTCTTGGTAGATCACCTCAATCTCATGTTGAGGTTAGCAGAGCAATGCACCTACATTTTCATCGAAAAGACTTCCAACATGGTCTTCAAAGGTCTTAGAATTGGAATGCTAGGGAAAAAGGAAGTCTATCATTTTTAGTGCATAGTTTTCAATCTTAGAATGTTAGGTTTTTATAACAAAACCTTATAAGGATATTCAAAGTAGGATTCTGAAGTTGAATTTACCAAAAACTCCTTAAAATATGAAAAAAAAAAAAAAGTTTTAAGAACAAAATGAACAAACTAGTGTTTAAATGCCTACTTTTGAATTATGCATGAAAATTTGAATATCCTTATGGAGGATGTTTTAACATTACTCATTTTCACTTCCAACTTCATTTTTTTATATTTTCTTCTGAATTCTAACTTTCTTACATTTAAAAACCATTTCTCATATTCTAATACATGCAATATATATGTATCTCAAATTTAAATTGACTATAGTTGGTAAGACTCTTAGAATATATGGTACATTGAATTCAATGAAATGATGAACAAAGTTGTGAACCTAATTTACAATAAGGCCGCTTGATCAACTCTCAAATAAAATCCCATAAAGTCCCATTGAATTTGAAACTAAAGTCATCTTAACCATCATGCACTTGATTGCAATATTTTCATCAAAAACCTATCATTTGCATGCACTCATACATCACACTCATAAAAGGCCATGTGTAGCAAAAAGAAATAAATAACAAGGAAATTACATCACCACTCCTTTTATTACAAAATTACCAAGTAGGAAGAGTGAACAAACAAGAACCATAGGATCAAGACAACAAATATAATATATATATTAAAAAATAATACATATGGAATTGTCAATAAAGGATAATCCATAAGAAAATTCCATAGCAATTCAAAATATGCATCAACTACTTACAAAAAAAAAATGTCACCCTTTCCCAAAATCTAATATATCAAAGCCTAGTATCTTAGATTAGAAACATTCAAAATGATGAAATAAAACTTATAAACCCATTCAAACAAAAACAAAAAAATTCACACAATGAACCCTAGTGATACCTTAAGATATAGATGAATTATTATTTTCAATAAATTAAGTAACAAAAGTCCACAAGTGGATAACACCATGACTTGAAAACTCATTCATGAAGTGAATAAAGGTAATTTGATTTCTAGAAATCAATCACTTTTCAAGTTCATTAGAGAACAACATATGTATTAGTTGTAAAGTTATATCCCAAGGTTAGAGATATTATTTGATACTTCACTATTTCAACAAATTAATTTATAGTTCTGGAATGTGAATGTAAACAAAAAATAATTGGTGGAATAAATTACCACTAAATATATTAAAATTGTGACTCCTTAGTTCAACAAAATTTGGGTTTAACAAGTGATGAGTCCTATGCATTGAACACGTAGCATGCAATTCAAAATGTGACATGTGGTGAAATTTGGAAAACTATAAATTGAGTTTTGCAAAATAAAATAAAATAAAATAATTAAAGTCAAGAGAGAACTAGAAAAAGATATTCTCTTGTTGGAAATTTTACTAAACAAGGGAAACAGATCTTTTAATTGAAATCAAAAGAGAATTATTTTCTTATTAGGAAATTCCCAAAATGAATGAGACATATTACTAAAATCAAGGAATCAAATTCTTTAAATTAAGCCATCAAGTCTTGAGAATTCCAAATTTAATTCACTAACTTCACTTATAAATAATGGTGAATTCATTTAATAGAGAGGATTGGAAAAACAACTTCACATGGGAAAAGAGACTTCATAAAGAGAAAAGTTTTTTTTCACAAGATATCCTTGCAAATTCAATAAATTGTAGAAGTACTAAACATGTTTTCTTCACTAATTGACAAAGTTATTTAGGAACAAGCCATTTTAGGCCCTCAATTGATCTTCAAATCCAAAAAACACTCTCATTGTTGTCTTTCTTATTGTGATCAAAGTGATTGAATTAGAGAAAACTATTCTTTTGTAAAGAATATTATTGCCAAGATTATACCGCATTAATATTTCAATATAAATTATTTTATATGCATATTTTTCTTATAGTTTTGCTTATTTTTGTAGGATTCTCAAAATTTGAGCATATAAATTTTTGGCACACCCAATAGGGCATCTTTGCCTCTCATTTCTTTTGCTAAAAAAAATTGATCATTGCTTTGCCAATGACACCCAAAAAGAATCATTTTGTTATGTCAACAAAGGCAATGACAAGGTTGTCATTACTCAATTGACGCATAGCAGCTTTATGAGCCTTATGACTCATAACAAAACAAAAACAACCATTACAACTTTGGCAAAGCAACCAAGCAAGCATACTCGTTTGCTAAAACCAATATAGACATGAGACAATTACTAGTTACTCGTTACCTTGGCCTTTTGGGGGAGAAATGGCAAAAGTCCTCATAGTAGGAAAAATGGCATTTAGCATTAAAGGACTCTAGGAATAAGTCTATTAGGATAGAACCTTTAAAAGTATAACATGATGTAATAGATTTGGAATTCATCATTTATTTAATGATCTTCCAGTTTCACATTTATCTATCTATGTTCCATGCATTACATTTTATAAGCATTCTTACTTAACATTTTTTTTCATTATACATAATTTAGGTGCATTAGGAGTTGTACAGAAGATTCAAGTCATGGGTGCCTAGTAAATTGATGACTTATTTACAGTCAGTTCGTGGGTTTAGGAAACCTATTAAAGGTTTAAGTTCACTACCTCCTAATTAGAGGAATGAATGGTCTTGGCTATCAAGATGAGTTTCTCATGGTGAGTGTATTAGTGTGTATGGTTACACATTGGACATGACCTATGATGATTCATGACTTAAGGCTATCAAGTAGTCATGAGTTCATAAAGTTGCTTCATTGTGTTGTCTTTCAACCTTGAGAGAATATTGAGTTTGTGCTAAAGTTAACAGTGGCTTTGACCTACGAGTGAGATTATAAACCGATCATATATTCCATATGGATTGGATCACTATTGATAGAAGTTGATAGCAATAAGTATTCTCAATAGAAGCACCATGATATCTCATGGGATTAAGACAAAGTGCCTTCGTCGATGATCCTAAGGAAAGTATTCATGTAAAGTATGACCATAGTAGTTCCTTAAGTAAAACTTAACATAAGTTCTTTGTGAGTTAAGATATGTCAGTTGAACACACAATAGGAGGATCTATAACTCAACAATAGTAGAGATAGTCTTGAAAGGCTTATAGTTTTCACCTTGTTAAACTACAAACACCAGTTCATATGAAGACTAAATACAATGGATAGTAGGTCACAAATCTAAGCACTTGTTATCTCGTTATTATTTACATAGGGTATTGGAGTGTAGTTGATTCTTTGTAGTGGGATGTTGAATCAACTTCAAAATTAGATTCTAAGGGAGCTAATACTATCTTATGGGTCCTAGTGGTTCCTACTTGAGCTCATGTACTTTGTTGGCATGGTTTATAAGGGTTAGGTTGGATATGTAAATAGGAAATCTGATGCATTGGATAAATTTATTGAATTTAAGGAAGAATTGGATAGCCTATTGGGTAAACATATCAAAGCACTTCGACTAAATCGAGGTGGTGTGTCTAATAGGTTCGATGCTTTCCATATAGAGCATGGGATGATATCTTGATTCTGTGTACCAAGGACTCTATTGCAAAAGTAATAGAAAGAAGATATTGAACTTTGATAGATATGGTGAGATCAGTGATTGGTTTCTCATTGCTTCCCATATTCTTGGGAGATATATTTTAGAGACTATGTAACACCTCTTTTTCTAAAGAAGTGTATCAATTTATAGGATATCTAAGAGGAATTTAGGATTATCACTTTATAATTAGGATAATCAGAAGGTATTTGTTGCTACAAATACCAGATTTCTGATGAAAACTATATGATATGTAATAAGGCAAACAATGATATAGATTTGAGAATACTAGAAAATAGTCCCATTATACACAAGATACTATAGATCCAATACCAACCATTCTCATTTCTAGTACATTTATGTCTCATTGTAATGGGAGTGTTGTTAAACAACTAAACCAATTCATGTATTTGGGAGAGTCTTTCGAGGCCATTTTAAAGGAACATGAGATTGATCCCATATATTATGATGAAGCAATGAGAGAAATGGATGCACATCTTTGGTAAAGGCTATGGAGGCAGAGTTAGAATCCTTATGATTCTAATGTAGTCTAGGTTCCTATAGAAACACCTAAAGGGATAAAACCCATGGGTGTAAGTTGGTCTACAAAAGGAACAAAGGAGTAGATGAAAAAGTTGATATTTATGTGGCTAGGTTGTAGCTAAAGGTTATAGTTTGAAACATTATTTCAACTATAGGAAACCTTTTCACTAGTAGCCATAATCAAATCCATTAGAGTACTCTTATTCATTGCAGAGTATCTTATTTATGACATATTGTAATAGAACGTCAAGATAGTGTTCTTAAACGATTATCTTGATATTAGGATCTATATGATGTAACCCGATATTTTCATAGCAAAGGGCCTTGTGTGTATAAGAAGTTGTAGGAAAGCATGGTGGTGTTCTAGGATCTTGTAGGTAGATGACAATCTACTCATTGAGAATGATGTAGGGATATTGTTATAAGTCAAGATCTAGTTGTCTATTTGGTTCTAGATGGAAATCTAGAAGTGACACAATATATTCTTGGGTTTAAAGTCTTTAGAGATAACAGAATAGGAAAATTGTGTTATGTCAAGCATATACTCAAGTATCTTTTGAGAACAAGGGATTATGTGTTTTTACTCCAATTTTTTTAGATAGTTTAGAGGGTAACGTGATGGTTGACAAGATACCATATATTGAGAACCTGGTGGATCCATTCACCAAGACATTGACAAGGAGAGTGTGTGTTGGTGATAGGGATAGCATAGGTTTAAGATGAGTATCTGACATGTTTTATAGGCATGATGCTTTGAGGACTAGTGGGAAAATGTTAGGATAGAGACTTTAAAAGCATAACATGATGTAATAAATTTGGAATTCATTATTTATTTAATGATGTTCCAGTTTCACTTTTATCCATCCTTATTCCATGTATTATACTTTATGAGCATTCTTGTCTACATCTCTTGCATTGTACGTGACTTAGGTCCATTAGGAGTTGCACTGAAGATCTAAGTCATGGGTTCCTTGCAAATAGATGACTTGCTCACAACTAGTTCATGGGTCTAAACAACCCATTAGAGGTTGTAGTGCACCACCTCCTAATTGGAGGGATGGTTGGTCTTGGCTATCAGGATGAGTTTCTCATGGTGAGTGCACTAGTGTGTATGGTTTCACATTGGACATGACCTACGGTGAGTCATGACTTAAGGTTGTCAAGTAGTCATGACCTCACCAAACTACTTCATTATATTGTCTCTCAACCTTGAAAGAATATTGAGTTTGTGTTAAAGTTAGCAGTGACTTTGACCTATGGGTGAGATTGTAAGCTGATCATATATTCCCTATGGATTGGGTCACTATTGATGGAAGTCGGTAGAAATAAGTATTTTCATTAGAAGCACCATGATATCTCATGGGATTAAGACAGTGTGTCATCTTGGGGGATCTCAATGAGGTATGTTCACGAAAACTATGGTCATAGTAGTTCTTTAATTGAAACTTGACATAGGCTCTTTAAGAGCTAAGACATGTCAATAGAATAAACATTAGGAGGATCTGTAACTCAAGGATAGTAAAGGTAGTTTTGAAAGACTAATAGTTTTCACCTTTTTAGACTATGGATACCAGTTCATGGGGAGATTGAACACAATAGTTAGCATGTCACAGACCCAAGCACGTAGTGTCTCGTTGTTATTTACATAGGATATTGGAGTTCAATTGATTCTCTGTAGTGGGATGTTGAATCAACTTTAGAATTGGATTCGAAGGGAGCCAATACTTCTATGGCTCTCAATGGTCCCCGCTCTGAGCTTATATACCTTTTCGGCATGGATTATGAGGATCAGATTAGCTCAAGGTTCACTTTTGTGCATAAGGGCATTTTGATAATTACGTAATGTTGCACAGGGGTAAGTGAACAAGGTCTTTGGATTGGGCTAATTGATTAATTAGTAGGCCCTATTAGGTTAATTAATCAATTAGGACCCATTTTGGGCTAGATTAAGTGACCTAAGCCCATGTGAGCTCAAGTCACTTAAACCCGATTAGGAACCCTATAAATACCCCCCAGGGGTTAAGTGTTCCATAACTTTTGTCTTCCACCATCTAGAGCAATACCCAAATTTTTTCAATTGGTATCAAAGCGGGATAAAAAACCGATTTGTTATCCTGTTGATTAAAAATCCAATTTTTATTGTTTATATTATTTAAAAATCAAATTTTTATTGATCCTGTATGTCCGATATTGAACAATCTAAAAGTGGTTCTCCTTTGAATAGTTCATCCTATTTTGATGGAAATAACTATTCCCATTGGAAAGAACTAATGATGTTTTTCCTCAATATGCAAGGCGAAAGGGTATGGAACTTAGTTGAATATGGTTTAGGACCACCATTAATCCTTTATGCTCAAGAAAGATTAATAGGAAAACTTAAACCTAAACATAAATGGGATAAAGTCGATAATGAAGGTAGTGAAGCAAATGTTAAGGATTTATTTAGTATTTTTTTAATGGAGTTTGTTCACATGAGTTTCGCAGAATAACAAATTGCAAACATGAAAAGGAAGCATGGGATATTCTTCAAGTCACTCATGAAGGTACATCTACTGTAAAGATTTCTAAATTGCAAATGCTTGTTACTAAGTTTGAGATTAAGTTTGCTAGCTTATATAGAACATAGCAAGACTTGTTGTCTTGCTATTTAATTTTCCAAAAATGAACCATAACTTCTATCCTCACAAAGAGGATTCCACTATCTTCATGTGCCAAGGTTCAAGAAAAAGAAACCAAATGCAAGAAAAGAAAAGAAAAAAAAAAAAAAAAAAAAAAAAAACCTTATTTACAAAAACAATGAGAACAATTTTAGAGATTAATTGTTTCTAAAGGAACACTCTTGCATGGTTTTGTTGCTACTCATGGTTAAAGCATACCATCATAGGCAATAGGGCTATTGTACTCTAGTGGTAGACTGCCATGGTTAACATTACGGTACTATATTGTTCTAAGGGCATCCCATCAAATGAGTTATTTGATATTTACTACTCTAAAAAACATGAAAGATGGGAATATTGAACAAAAAAATATGTACTAAAGGATGTAGAAATCCAAAAATACAATATAGGAAATTTTAGAAGTTTCCAAAGAACTAAAGATATAGATGTATCATCTCAAATCCATACATGTTATGCCTTGATTAAAGGCCTACTAAATTGCAAATAAATTCTAAGGCTAATCTAATATAAAACAATCCTACAAAAAAAAAAAAAAACAATAAGAACAACAATAAGCCTTGAAATTAGAAATCTAACCCTAATTCTGTGAACAAATACTAAAGTCTCAAATTTAAGAAAAGTAGAAATCATTTTATGTATGGAAAGTTTAGGCACCATACAACATAATGCAAACATAAGTAGAAGAATAAGGAACCAATTGAAAGTAAATTTAGTATACACTAATGTAATAATCGTAATGGGTTCCTTTCAAATGAACATGGTCACTAATGTAAAGGACTGGGTGGTGGACTCTAAGGCTATGAAGCACATATGTGGTAACAAGAGTGCATTTACCTTCCACATTACGATGGAGGATGGTGAGGAACATAGATTTAAGGGTGACTTAAGGCCCTCTCTTGTGATCATGAAAGGGAAATAACTTCTTAAGCTTACTTCAAGTAAAGTACTTGCTTTTTTTTATGTGTTAGAATTCACTAGAATTTAATGTTTGACTTTTAACTTCAAAATACAAAGGTTTAGATCATATTTAAGTCTAATAAAATTGTCCTCATCAAGAATGATGTATTTATGGGCAAGGACTATTGCAATAAGAAACATGTTAAACATTTTTTAAATTATTAATTAGAATGTTGCTAAGTTTTCTATTTATATTGTTGGTTCATGTGATTTATTGCATGGCAGACTAAGACATGTAAATTATTCTTGTATAAAGAAAATGAAAAATATAAAGCCAAAGAGACTTTCATAAAATATAAAATAAAAGTTTAGAATCAATTGAACAAAAACATTAAGAGACTTAAAACAAACAAAGGAGAAGAATATCAATTAAATCCTTTCAACACCTTTTGTAAAGATCATGAAATCATTCATGAGATAATACTTACACACTCCCTTAAATCAAATGGTGTAGCTAAAATGAAGAATATGACCTTAAAGGATGTCATAAATGCAATGTTAGTAAGTTTAGGAGCACCCTTGAATTTGTGGAAGCTATTCTCTTTGCATATCACCTTTATAAGAAACTATAAGAACTTCATATAAGCTATGCAAGGGTTGTGCACCTACCTTAACATAACTCAAAGTGTCAGGATGTCTTGGGAAAGCTCTTTTACCAAAACCAACCTAAAAGAAGAAAATTGGTTCTTAAAATCTTTAATGCAATATTCATTAGACATATTCAAAACATTATTGCATACAACATAAAAAAAAAAAAACATTTTTTTTTTTATGAAAACGATGGAAAATCATATTCAAAGAACAATTAGAGATGAGTCTAATGATCATTGTGAAATTGAATTAAGGAAAATAAAGCAGGTAAGTTAAAAACAAGCTTCAAAGGTGACTTCTACACTTTCCTAGTAGATGATACCCTAAGACTTATAAAGAAGCAGTGTCTTATCATGATGTACTATTCTAGAAAGAGATTATTAATAGAGAAATTGACTTTATAATGTCAAATCATATATGGGAGGTAGTATATTTGCTTCCATGTACAAAGACTATATATATATAAATTAAAACCAAATAGGTTTGTAGAAAAATAGGTTGGTCGTCAAAGGGAATAAACAAATTATTTTGACACTTTCACCTTTGTGACTTGGATTTCCTCTATATAATGTGATAGCTCCATCTTCCAATTATAGAATGGTGGTTCACCAAATGGATGTCAATGCTACATTCTTGAATAGGGAATTAGAAGAGAAAATCTATATGGACCAACCAAAGGGTTGTATAGTCCTTGGAGAAAAGAAAAAGGTGTGTAAGCTAGCCAAAGCCTTATATAGACTAAAATAGGCACCCTAATAGGTAAATTTGACCATGTGATAGATTTTAATGGATTTTCCATTAATATTGTTGGTAAAAGTATTTGTAACAAACTTGGGAATAACAAATTTGTCATCATATGCCTATATATAAATTATACATTAATTTTTGGGACTAAACTAAAAGTTTCTTGTGAGATTAAGATATTCTTGGAGTCTTTAACTTTAATATGAAAGTCCTAGGAGAAGCAAAGGTGATTTTAGGAATCAAAATAACTAGAATGCCTTGTAAGCTCAAATTCTTACAAGAACACTATGTCAAGAAAATCCTAAGGAAATTTAAATACTATGCTTGTAAATTGGTGTCAACTCCTTATGATTCTAACTCTTATTTGAAGAAAAATAAAGAACATAGTGTGGCTAGACCAAAGTATGCTCAAATTATAGGTAGCTTGATGTACTTAATTAAATGTACTAGAATTGACATTGTGTTGTAATTGAGAGATTGCATAAGTGGATTCCCTAATGTATTGGAAGGGTATAGTGATACTAATAGTATCTAAAATTCAAATGAGATGAAATTTATTAGAGGGTATGTTTTTACCCTTGGATCGAGGAGGTGTAATTTCTTAGAAGCCTAACAAGAAAACTTGTATTACATAATTTATCATGGAGGTCGAGTTTATTACCTTAGAGAATGCAAGTTTTGAGGTTGAGTAGCTTAAAAACCTCTTAGCAAATATCTCTTTATGAATGAGATCAATTCCATATGTTCATGCACTATAATAGCCAAGTTGCAATGGCCAAGCTAAATACACATTAGAAAGCATTGGCATATATGCCCAAGGCATAATATTATGCAACAATTACTTAAGACAAAGATCATATCTCTAGCTTTTGTGAAGTTAGAGTTGAATTTGGTCAATCCTCTAACAAAACCACTTAATAGAAAACTAGAGAAAAAAATATCAAGAGGATGAGGATTATGTTAATATAAAGTCATGAGTGATGATAAGCAAGTTGATCCACAAGCCCAACAACTAATCAATCTCATGTTCCACTCATGTGTACTAAGCAAATGATGGAAGCCAACTCCCTGCATCTAAGCAATCTATTTCAAGTTCCACTACCAACCACCCAGGCGCCACAAGAGAAAAAGAAGAGTTATGGTCTCATAGAGGCTAAAAGATAAAGAAGATGGTAGGCACAATCCTTAAAAGTTCTCTACAATTAAGTATTATCATGCCTCTTTGATGAACAAACTAACTACCTTGTGAAGTAACATGAAAAACATTGTGCAAAGTTTGTTTGTTTGTTCACACAAGCAACGTAATTGGGGGCGCAATAGGCTTAGATCATATGAAAGCAATACATAAATAGAGATTTTAGAATGTAGGCTCATATAGGTAATAACAAGTTACTTATTTCTTTATATAATGCACCAAGAGTTATTTATTTGTGAGAAGTCATCCTTATGATGTAGGTGGGGCATATTCTACAATGGTTGAGGGTGAATATATACTTTTGATGAATATCATATCCCTTATAGATGTTGTGTTTAGTTACAACACATACTTGATAAATTCACTTATATAAAAGTGGAAGTATGGTCACTGCCTATGAAAAATTAGGCAGACTACTTCTTATGAAAACTTAGGAAAGTTTTCTAAAGTTCTCATGAATATCTAAGTATTGTACATGTCTTATTCATATTAACTCTCTTACATAATTATGAGTAAAGAAAAAAGTGTGGACAATGGTTCCCTAATCCACAATAATAATATTTAGTTCATAGAAAGATTATTTCACCAAAATTCTATAGTTCATAACACCTCATCTTAAGATTGGTCCATAGCCTAAAGGTACCAATTCTTATGCGTTGAATTCTTGCATTCTTCCAATCTTCATATTTCTTTTTGTATTAGTCAACTCATACAATTTTGTGGGGAATTAAGGGAATTCTATATAGGAAGTGAATCAGAGAGAGACATGGGAGAGAGAAATAGAGGAAATTTTGTGCCATCATTTGTTGCGAATACAATGCCTAAGTATCAATAGTTGCTTGTTCATAAGTAGCTACATTTAATAAGAACAAATAGAAAAAAAAAAAAAAAAAAACTCTATCTAAAAAAACCAAAGACCGTATTGTCAAAATCTTGAGGCGCAATTTCACAATTTCTAAAAACAATCATTGGAGGAACATTCTCCCATAGTTGTGTTATTGTGCATGGTTAGGTTCATTATGACATATATATATATGGAAAACAAATAGGAAAAAAAAAAAAAAAACTCTATCTAAAAAAACCAAAGAGCATATTGTCAAAATCTTGAGGTGAAATTTCACAATTTCTAAAACCAATCATTGGAAGAATATTCTCCCATAGTTGTGTTATTGTCCATAGTTAAGTTCATTATATATGTAGGCTATTATACCTTGATATACCATCATTGTTAACCTTATTACATTAAAATGCAATGTGAGATAAGGCGAGAATTATTCAAAAGGTGATGATTACACACCTCAATTGATCTCAATAAGTTTTTTTTCTTCAAATTTAATTTTGGTTTCCTTTACTATTCAAATTTTGGTTTTTTGCATTTTTTTATTCATGTTCATTAGAATAGCCCTTTCAAAGATAATTTTTAACAACATTCTAACATTATTTTATACTTTAGAGTTGATTATAAATATTTATACCTTTATCTTATGTATTTATATTGTTATTTAACGGTTTAAGAGCAAAAAAGTGGAGAGAGAGAGAGAGAGAGAGAGAGAGAGAGAGAGAGAGAGAGAGAGAGAGGCAAGGAGGGGTCGTATGGTCCACATCAAAGAGACTATGACTCCAGGGGTCCAGATTCGGCCACGTGGAAGGCGTGATATAAGAGAGGGCATGCATTGAACCGGGTAGAGCGGTGATTGCAGCGGTCACGACAGGCCTGAGCCGACATGAACCACATCTAACCACGTGCGATTGGCAGGCCCCCACTGGCGCAGGCCCCACAATGAAGGCCCACCCCAAAGGGCCCACCTTTGCGACCTTCAACGCGCAGAAAAATAATAATTGAGAAATCTCGTACACCAAAAAGAGTGTTGAGACTTGAGAGCTGAGATTCTTTACTGGCCATGGAAAAAAAAAAGTTACTGAAAGTGACTCCCACTCCCCACTCCCCACTCCCCACTCTGCACTGCACCTGTAAATTGTAATCTCTAAGTTAAAGTTCCTCACCATCCAACAGTCACCTTCGTCCATACATGCTACAAAATGGAAATGTTCCATTTTCCATTTTCATTTTCTTTCTATTTTTCTTACCATTTGATCGTACACTCCCTGATTTTTTTTTTCTTTAACATTATAAATATACATTTGATTTCTTTCTTGAAAAAATTCCTCATAATTTAATAATTAATACTACAAACCATGCATTATCATCTTTATTATTTATTGAGAATCAACCAAGCGTTACTAAATTGTCATGCATGGGGATGGGGATCTTGTCGTGTCAAAATTCAGACATTTTTCTATATGTTTCAACCTAAACCCAACATAAACAATAACCTGATTGAAAACATAAATTCAAATATTTTTTAACTATTAACCCATTTAATTTATTTAATATTCTACATCTCTCATTTACTAATCAAGTTAAGTTAGATCTTACATATATTTACATAATTAATATTTTAATTAAATATATTTATAACTCAATTGATCAATTTATTTAAAAATAAATTTAAAATAAGTTAATAGTACGATTATTAAATGAATCAATTCGGATCAAATTCGTGTTATACAGTTTCACTTAAAATTTATCAATTTATTAAACAGATTATGAGGTCGACATGAATTTAACCTAAATTCATTTATTTTCAACCTAAACCCATGAATAACATACTACATTCGTGTCATATTCAAGAATCGTATCAAATTTTATCACTCTTAATCCATTCTTTTGTGATTTGAAAGGAAAAATATAAAATTTTTCATTTCTGATTGCAAAAATTTATTAAGATTTTCAACATGACCAAAATGATGAAAGGAGGGAAAAAATAATTATTATTTTTAGTTTGTATTTATGGGATCTTTATAAAACTTCTTACCATTTAGAAGCATAGCTGTTTAAACAATGTTTGTTAATTACCAAGCAATAAAGATAAATTTCATTTAAAAAATAAATAAAAATTTAGTTCATGTACAGATTAAATGGTGGCAGTCTATTATTTTCTACAATGTTGCTTTATAATAAAAGGTAAAGTCTGACTCTAAAACTATTCAGAATAGTTTTAAAAAAGTACTTCACCAAAATTTCAAGAAGGCAAAGAGATATAAACCAATAGTGGAAAGTGGTACAAATGAATAGTTGAGAGTTATTGAAGCAAGGGAGTAAAATATCACCAACCATAGAGGTGGGTGGGGAGATTTTTGAAATCTATTCTTAATTTTAACTCACCTACCATTTAGAATATTTTTTTAATACTAGAAAAAAAAATGGAAAGAAAATTATGCTTTAATTGCAATGAAGAGTATGATAAAATTGATAGAATTTACTTGAGAAGGTGAAATAAAATTTTATCCCACAATGGAAGTTGTATTTTTCTTTTTGTCTCTCTCTTTTTCTTTTTCCTTTTTTTTTTATCTTGTTATTATTTCCTCAAATTATTTAAAAACAAAGCAGCTTTGAAATTCAAAAATAAAATAAAAGGAAAAAGAAAAACGGCCGAAAATTAAGTCAATGCTACATGTGATGGAGGATTACATTCAACATGATTTCACGAGACCTTTTAGACTTTTATATACATATATGATTAGGGATAGAAAAGTTTGTCAAATTTTGATAACATTTTTTTGCATCCCACGTGATCCCGACTAGCATAAATGAGTTTAGCTGTTTATGATCAAATTCATGTATACCTACATAACCCGTTTAATAAATAAATAAATAATTGTTTATCAACTTACATAATACAAATTTTATTTGAATAGATTCATTTAATAATTTTTTTATTAACCTAATTGTATTTTAAAATCATTTCATTCATTTTAAATTTATTTTTAAATAAATTAATTAATTAAGTTATAAACACATTTGATTGAAATATTAATTATATATATATAAATAAGATTTAACTCAACTTAATTATTAAATAAGATAATCTAATTATTAAATTGATTAAATAGATTACACGATGTGTTACTTATATAATAATTAAATAGACTTTAGACTTATCTTTTTTACACACTTATTATTCGTATCAAATTTGAGTTGAATTATGTAGTAGAACAACTAGGTTTTTACACAACACGAGCACAAATTGCTAAGATGTTGTGGGGTCATGAAAAAAAAATGATGGGATGAATTTCCATCAGTAATATGAACCATTTAGTTTCAACTAGATTATACAAATTGTTTTAAATTTTATTGGAAAAAAACCTATAACAAAAATTATTTTAAAAGTATTATGAAAGAATTGAAAAAAGATTCAAAAAATTTATGACCCATATATCTATATCATATACATCAACTTAGAAATATATATATATATATGCATAGAGAGAGAAATCATCATCATAAGAAAATTAATATATATTATCCCATATTTTCTGTCATATATTAGAGACCGTCACTCCAATAGACCTTAATGAATTAATTAAAGATGACATTTATTATGCATATCTGCAACAATCATCATCAACATCATATTTTGGGTGAGACTATGGCCTAAAATATTAATGGTAGAGTACATAGTTGTATAAATAAATAAATAAAATATTATAAATGCCAATTCTCCTTTAAACCAAAGTCTACATTCAATGGACACTTACAATGGAAATTATTTCCTCAAAGAAAATGACACATATCTAGCTAGCAATAGTTTCAAAATTCAAAAAGCATCAACGACAATGGAACATGCACAATTGCTTTTTTCAAAAAGGATTAAACATGTGAAAATAACGGCCAAAATTATATATCAAGAGAACTTTTTCCCAAGCTTAGCATGAAACATGCCGTAATCTGGAAAACATTTTCATATGAGTCAAGTCTTATGGCTAGCTTGCTAGGTAAGACCTTTGAAGAGGTAGAGCAGTTACCAAAACATGAGTTTTCTTGTTCTCTTCAGACAAACAAGGCAAATGAATTAGAACCAGTAACAAAAATGAAAGAATTAAAATCATCATAGCTTTGAAAAGTAAATTTTTTCCCCCTCCTTGCATGAGGAAAAGTGCTTTCTTGTTTTCCTGGCATCGCAATTCTCATTTGAAGTGGAGCAAAGTCAAAGAAAAATGAATTTTGGGGTGTTCTTGCCCGACACACAATGGTGGCAGTCTCCACAGTACACTTGCAGTGAGGGAAATATATATATATATATATATATATATATATATATATATATATATATATGTATATATATATATATATATGTATCTACATAAAGTAGAGACATCAGTGCAACACTTGAAAGAAACACTAAACAGGCAGCATTCAAACCCTACCTGAACTAAATTGAAACCATTAGTCAGAGAGCCATATGACCCGGATTTGTGAAGTTTGGAGTGAAGTCAAGTACCAGATTCATTCAGAACCAACTACCTGATCATGCATTCAATCAGCATAATTGAGAACTCATAATCAGGGACAACATCAAAATCTGATCGCTATCAAGTTTTCCTTGCGTGTGTTAATATCAATATTGGAGTTCAACTCAAGAGCTTTTAAATGAATCAAAGAGGAACCAAATGCATTCTCTAGTATGAACCACCAATATGTTCCATAGTCCTCACAGACACCTAGAGATGGCAATACTAGTACTGCTATCACATAAGATATGGAATAAATAGGTATACATGACATAATATATAATTTCAACAGCAGCCCACATGCATCACTACTATGGTTGTTAATTACAATTAGACACTACAAGGCCATTACATTAAAATATATATCATCTTTGAACATGAATGTTTACTAAAATCAATCACGCAAGAGAAGCAATTTGAAGTAAAAGCCAAGTCCCCAGGCTTGAAATTTGCCATTCTCATAAAGAATAGGCAATAATTCTTTTCAGAATTACTTGAATATGTAGTGAAATCACTTCTAGGTTTGTAAACTAGATGATCATGATCTAAACATGCCTCAGTAAGTTGTGTCTACCAGAAGTAGTTGTACATTGGAGTTTCTTTTACAAACATTTTAAAGGATCCACATAGTAAGAAATTGAAGAGGATAAAGAAGACTTATTGAAAGAGAGAAGGATCATATTATAAGAATAAGGCCAGATGCATTAATTTTCTCAAATTGAATTATACATGATCCAGGAATAGATAATGTAATTAATTAGAAAGAAGAGTGTATTGATTCATCCATTTTTGTAAGCCTAGCTAGTCCAATGCAAAGCAATGTTATGGTAGCTTAGGTCATAAACTATACCCTCTAAGTATTTAGTAGCTCCTAGAACATAGCTTCATTGGTTTCCTCATCCCACAAAAAATCAAAACAAGACAGTTTAATTTAATCAGACTCAGAGGTATGTCATAAACTTATTCAAGCACTCAAAACCCTATACAAGACAATGTCCCTATTACAACAGCAACTTTCACGATGTATTTCTTTTGTTTAGATCCTCAGTGCACTGCTATCTCCCATTCTAGACCAGTGCTTTATGAGGGAGGAAATAAGAAATTAAGACACAAAAGATTATGCTTGTATTTTATGTGATTTTGTGAAGAAGTGCGTCAGCACATGTACTGATTTTGCCATTCCAATGGAAGATCAGGGAACAGCACCATCTTTCTTTAGAAGGCAAATAATCCATAAGAATCATAATCTCACAAGGCTATGGAATACAGCAAACATCACTATACCACAAAGAATTTAGTTGCTTTATGACTCAGAGTGATACTTTTTCTGCATTCACCTTCATTTTTATCTTAGTATTGTTCTCCATAACAAAATAACATCAGTCCAAAAAGATGATTGAGACTAATCATTAGATCAACTTCAGTTTTCTATGAATCTAAGAATATCAATGATTTCATTCATCACACACAACTCTATTTTATTGCAGTTAAGATGGAGAAGGGAACTTAATCAAAGAATCGACTGCATCTTCTTCAGCCACCAATATTGGTGTAGCAAAGAAAGGCAAAATCAGAAGAAAGCTATGCTTTATTATCTATAAAATGTCTAAAGGAAAGCTTCAGTAGCAATAGGGACTAAACCAACCTTAAAACGTGATATGTCATGATAATTAACCATATTTGCATCAAATATAAAGATTAAAATATACAAACAGATAGGTTCAGTAGGCCCACTGCCAGCAGGAAGTATTTCATGCAACAAAAAGAAAGTGCTTTGATGAATTCAATTTGTTCTTTTCCCTATTTATTATTTTTTATATATGGGTCCCTTAATTCAATATGAAACATCTTGGCAGGATTCTAAACAAAACCTAAATGATTACTAGTAGTGGGAACTAGATCTTTGTTTGACATGTAGTGGGGCAGTTTTCAAATCCAATGGCATCACTTGGAAAAGATTATTAGAAAAACCCTATAGATTCTGTGCTTTATGCGATTGGCTAATTTTCTTTAATAATCACATGGACACAATTAATGGAGACATTTGAGAGGGGTTTGAGGCATGTAGCTTCCCTATAGAATCTTGCACAAAGCTGAAGATAACAAAATTTAAGGCCTGTATAAAGTTGTTGACATCAAGTTTCAAGGAAAAAGATAGATCAGGTGGTCTAAAAGGTATAATCCAACATCAGCCAACCATGGAAAGCAATAGCTCATGATGGTCGATTGGTTGTCAGGCTGAGCCATTAATAAATGCTTCTTGAATCACAATGCATAAACTTTTAGCATTGCTCCATGTTGGCTAGTTATTTAACCCAGCTGGGTATCAGCTTAAGTAAATGGACAAATTTGGATGGAGGTAGGGTTTGTTTCAGGTTCTCCCCTAAATATGAAAAATTGAATGGCCTTTAAATGAAGACCTAATTGGACTTCACACTATATATAAGGGTTCATGTGAATGTACTTCACTTATTTAATGCTACCTCCTATCTGGGGAACATCTAAGACTGATATGACGCAATAGAGAAGTAGGGGATGAGTTTGCATAATAAATGAGGCTATAGTGAACAGACTATTCAACACATGACTCAGTCTTTATTTACTGAGAGATATGACGGAGTAAGGAGGAGCTTCAGTCCTGCAATTTCAGTCACTTCTCTTTGCACTGAAATAACTGCACTACTGAATTGATGTGAGTTTCTAGTTTTCCAGAAACTCCATTTTTATTAACCTAAGATTCTAACTTTAGAGATCATACTTTGAGGGGTTCCATGGATTCTTCTGAATCAAAAATACAAGGTGATCAAGAAAAGCAATAGGGCGAAGCAAAAGGGAAAAAAAGTAAATCTGACCAACACTTACAACATATACCAAAAATAAACAAGTCTAGTGCTAGACAAATCTGACACATGATCCTTGCAAGGTTCTCTCCATCCCCCCTTTTTTTATATCTAAGTGATTTTGCCAATACACATTAAAAAATTAGAAAATAGCGGAAAAAAAGACATGGAACATGATCTCCAAATCTATTACTTGTCATATGTAGGCTTTTCTAGTACATATCTATGACAAATTGGATGTTAAAGTCACATAGATATCTTAAGTCTTAACTACAACAAGTACATACACTACTACTACTACTTCTACCATTACTTCTGCTACTACCACTACTGTTTGCATTATAGAAAATAATTGAAGGGCACCCAACAGTCCAGCACCCACCAATCTGAGCCAGTTTCTGTAAAAGAAAAGAAAAGGGAAAAAAAAAGGGGGGGAAAAAAAGGGCAATAAAGAAAGACTTACACAATTGATCATAGGGAGTGGCAAATACCCATATAGCTAATGCAAATAAGAGTGGTTGGAAGATTATGTAGATGTTATGAGATTGTTCTTCCAACAAACCTCTCATGCAAATAGTTTGGATCATCCATGGCAGAAGTCTGAACAGAACCAGACTGCTTGATGGTCACACATGGCTAACTCGTGGTTGGAGGTGGCAATGCTGGAGGCTGCTGAGGGGGGCGCTTGCGCTTCTTCTTCTCATAGCTGATTCCCCTTGCTTTGGCCTGAGAGTCTCTGACCTCACGTAAGTACAGTCTCACAGCACGAGCTCCAAAGGGGTTGGCCTCAGGCTTGCCGCCGTGCTCTTCGAAGGCGGCTCGAAGGCGGCCGATGAGGGCGTCGAGGCTGCCCCAGGCTTGGCGGAGAGGGCATGGACAAGGAGCAGGTGGGTTTGGGTGGCCGAAGAAGGGGCACATTTGGGTGTGGACTTTGGTCTTCCCGAATTGGTCCAGGTAGCGGAGAAATTCCAAGACGTGGGCGCCACTGCAGCGAGAGAGGGACAATGGGGGCCTGTGATTTCTCAGGTACTGCCCAAAGGTGTTCCAGTCCCGGCGCTTCTGGTTCTCGTATCGGCTGGGAGTGGAGGAGGATGGTGATGAAGATGAGGAAGCTGCTGCTGCCGCAGCTGCTATGCTGTTGTTGAGGTTGTTGGTGGTGGTGCTGACCGCCATGGTGTTGATGTTGATGTTGATGCTTGTGCTGTCCGCGTTGGAAGTGTCCATTTCCGGAACTGAATCCATGGATAAATGTTTGATCTTTGGGCGGGCGCAGGCGTGGAGGAGGGGGGTTTCTCCTTATTGATTTGAACTGTTTCAGAGATACAACAACTCAACGACTAAAAAAGACCACACTCAGAGAGATGGAGATAAAAGGATGAGTGACAAAATTAAGCAGAAGCACAAGGGAGATATGTACTGCACTTGAAAAGAAACAGTAAGGATATCTCCAAAAATCAGAGATGTGGGTGAAACGAGTAGCAGATGCCAGTAACGGAAGATCGAAACACCCTAAAAGTGTTGGATTTCACCTGCCCAGAGAAATAGGTTGCTAGGTAGGTAGACAGAAAAGCTTGATGATGATGATGATGATGCAATATAGCAAAAGAAGAACAGGAGGAGGAAGAAGAAGAGGAGGAGGAGGCTTCTCTTTCACTTTCTTTGAATTACCCTCTGTTTGATCAATCCTGGAAACCTTGAAAGTCAGGTATTGGTGGCTTTTAAAGCTTTGTTTTATGAAAAACGTTGAACCAAAGAGATGGATTGGCAGAAATAGTTTTCCCGAGAAAAGGGGGAGCAGCAACTGGCAAGGCTACCTAGCCAGTCCTAGCTCTTACGCACCACACACTGAGAAACTAAGAAGGGTGGGGGGAAGAAAAGAAGAGAGAGAAAGAGAAAAAGGGATGGTAAATTGGTAAGTGGAAGAAACTTGTTTAGGGCTTTTGTGGAAATGGGAAGAGGTTGACAGTGAGATGGAGATGATAGATGGAGACAGCATAAAGCTATGGGGTTAAAAAACTATGAGGGAATAACATGATTTTGTTTCTTCACCCTTTTCTCTTGATTGACAATACCTTTTCTTTATTCTCCAAATTACCCTCCTTCTTCATTATTTTCTATTTTCCCATTGTGGTTTTTCCTTTCTCATGAATTTTTTCTTTATTTTTTTTTTATCTCTCTAACCTGGGTCTGGTCTACCCTCTTCACAGTTCATTACACATATATAATCACAGAAGATGATGATGATGATGATGATGATGATGATGATGGCACATAACTGCATAGTGACATGGAAACAAATGAAAAAACTAAGAAAAAGTTTATACATCCAATAAAATAAATGCAGTCTCCGTTTGGTCTGTCAAGGGCTGCAGCCCTTTTCAATTCAACTCAGACTTGAATCATTGATCTGTCAGTGAAATTAATGGATGTAATAGAAAAGTGTATAGAATGCTAACTAAATTTTAATGCAATTACTTCGCAAATAAATACAAAATTTAACAACTCTATCATAAAGAACAGTTTGTTATTCTATAAATTTAGTGTCCTTGTATTCCAAAAATATTGTTTTCAGTAATATTAATTGAGTGTATACAACACTTAGAATTATTCTTAACTTTCTTGTTTAAAAATATTGTAAATACTTCAAAAACATCTAAAAAATCAACCTCTTTTATATGCATATAATTTCCAAGATTTGCTATTCAACTTTATATGTTTAGTTTCAAAAAGTATCGAAAAAAGAAAAAAAAATATTTAAAAATATTTTTAAAAAATTATTTCTCATATTTATTTATATTATAAAAAATATCAATAAAAAATAATATAAATAAAATTAATAAGAAGTTTATATATTTTAAAATATTTAATTTTTATATTAAAAAATTAAAAATAAATAAAACGAATTTAAAATAACATATAAAAATAATTTATTGAATTTAAACTTATTTTGATTTTATTTTCCTTATATTTTCCTTCAAATTTTTTGAAATCAGACAAGTTTTGAGAAATCTTATTTTTAATGACATATTCAAAGCTTTTTCAAAAATATTGCATTTAAATATTTTGATTTACTTCTAACAAAGTCAATTTTCATTCATTATTACATTTTGATTACTATTAAATTTGAAAAAAAAAAATTGGGTTTGTTTGGAATTGTTTTTTTAGAATAATTTTCTAAATTTTAAAATAAAAAAAATATAAAAAATACATTTGATGAAAAATGCTTTCTATTTTTTATTCTTAAAATATAAAACATAATGTTTTTAGAAAATATCTTTTAATTATTTTATGTTATTTTGACTTATTTTTCAAATATTGTTTTAAAAAATAGTTATAAAATATGTAGAATAATTAAAAATAAAAAAATTTTGATATAAAAATTATTTTTAAAAATGTTTATAAATATTAAAAACATGTTCAAAATATTTTAACTTTTCAAATAAGCTTTTATTCTATAAAAATCCAACAATAATTTTCAAAAACTATTTTTTAAAATTATTTTCAAAAATAATGACAAACATGCCCTTTATTTTTGTGAAATCAAAACCATTTTTATGAAAATTTTAATTACACTATCATTTTAATTCTTTTATCATACGTAGTACAAAAATTTACCCTACACACCTTGCACAGGATCAAGGTTGCCTTCATTCGTAAAGCTTTCACAATACTGTGGTAACAACCCCTTCTCTCTCTCTCTCTCTCTCCTTTTGGGTTCAGAAAACTTTTTGTTGCAGTAAAAATAACTCCATTTGAGATAAAGATAGAAGTAAAAGAAAAAGTTAGGGTGGCAGGCTGGCTTATTGCGATGTCAAGGTAACAAATAGTAAACATTTTATTGGATGTGACATTATCAATAATCATCTCATCATGATCATCATATGATATTTATATACTATGAGAAATCATTAACAAGGTATAAATCATTTAGCTTATTTAATTTTTTTTTAATTGCTTTAATTTGTAATTTTTAAAAATTTTAATTGTTTTAATTATTTAATTTTGATTATAATATAAAAAGTAAATAAAATTCTTAATATTACACTTTTTTATTATTTTATTTGATATTTGATGAAAAATATTTTTTTATTTAAAATACATAAAATTTACTTAGTTAATTATTTAATTATTTAAGAATTAAAAAATTATCTAATTTAATTAAATATATAAATTAATAAGTTAATATGGACTGAATGAGTCATGAACGAATTAGATTTTTTTTTTTCTTAAATCAGTTTCTTTTTGAAAAAACTGATACAACCTTTCACTTGAATCATTCAAAAATATTATTATTATTATTTTTACCTTTAAATATTCAATTAACTAAAATCCAAATAATGTAATTTAAATGGAAGGGGATGTCATGTCGGTAGGGCGACGTGGTGCAATGGAGACATTGAATAATTTTTTTTATATTAAAATATTCCAATTTGGTGGAATGAAGATAGAGAATAGTTTTTCATTTCTTTTAAAATATTCCAATCTTGAAAATTCTTACTTTAATAGAATTGTTTGTATCGACAAGCATGCATCACGTTCAATACTTAAAGAATTTCAATACTTAAAGAGATAGGTTTTAATTGATTTTTTTTTATATAAAAAAAATTATCATAGGTTTAAAAATAATTGTAAAATTAAAAAGATTAAAAAAAATACAGAAAAGGAATATATAATAATTGCTAAAAAGTATCTCAAATTCCTAATTAGAATTTATTTTTTTTAGAAGGAATATTATATATAATATTTTCTAAGTTATTGCAATTATATTCAAATAAGAAAACTATTAAAAATATCATTATAATATGAGGGGAAAAGTTATGAGATAGAAACAAACTTGTGAAGATTATACCTATAGGACAATGATGTGAGGTAAAAGAAGAGACATCCAATGGAGCAAGAAACTCATAGTTTGAAGTGTAGATGTGAGGAAGAGTGACATACACCTATTGGAGGAAAGAGCTCATGGTTTAGGGTAGATATGCAAAAAATGAGGAAACGTATGATGTTTTGGGATCCAATTGTTATTTTTATTTCTATCATTTATAAATTTATTATCGTACAATAGAATGTTATTTATCATCAATGGAATTAAGCATAATTGGTGAAACCATATCAAAACTTTATGTACCTTTGTACGTGGATATTTTTATTTTACGTTCTTTCACTAATATGTTTGCATTAAAACTTTTGCTAACTAACAAGTGGCATTAGAGTTTTTGCATTTACAATAAGTGATAAGTGGTATCAAAGCCTTAATTGAATATATCTAAAAAAAGTCTTGGTTGAAGATATTTAGAAGAGTTTCAATTGAAGATTTCTAGAAATGTTTTTTTGAAGATTTCAAAAATAGTAAAGAAAAGAAAAGCACAAAAGCGGATTGCAAAAACGAATTTTTATTAAAGTGGAGTCAAGTATTCTCTCATCATAATGTAATACAAAAAATAAGAGGATCTTATGATTGTGATAATAATAAGATCGTGATGCATGAAGGAATTGAAGGAAATTATAGCATGAGGAGAGCAATACACACAAGGAAATTATATATCATGGAGAGATAAATATTGACTTAATAGAATTTGATTCAATATGAGATTATTAAGAATTGTCTCAAATTCCTAATTAGGATATATTTCTTTTTATAATATTTATTAAATTCATATATGATTGTAATTAGATTTCTTATAGAATAAGAATAGTTAATAGAAATATCTTTATAAATATTTTAGGACATAAGAGGAAAAAGTTATGAGAAAAATATGGATTTGGGAAGGCTATACCTATAGGATAACAATGTTAATTAAAATAAGGGACATTTGATAGTTCAAGGTGTAAATGTGAGGAAGAGTGACATCCATTGGAATAAAAAGATTTGTGTTTCAAGGTAGAAATACAAAAGATAGGGAAACATTAGATGTTTTGAGACCTAATTGTTATTTTTGTTTATATTATTTGTAATATATATATATATATATATATATATATATATATATATATATATATATATATATATTATATTTTATCGTATAAGGAAATGTTATTTTTCATTCATGAAGATAAGCATAATTGACGAAACTAAGTTTTATGTACATTTTGTATGCAAATGTTTTCATTTTCTATTCTTCTAATAATATGTTTGCATTAAAGTTTCTGCTAAGCAGAGCTTCTACATTCATAACAAGTGTACCAAAGTCTTGGTTGAATATATCTAAAAGAGTTTTGATGTTTAAAAATGCCTTGAACAATGGAGCATGAAAAAGGATTGCAAAAATGAATTTTTATTAAAGTGAATACAAAAAACAAGAGGATTATGATGCTTAAAGGGAATTGTGGCATGCAAATCGGGAGAACGAGACGCATAAGGAAACCCGTATATCATTAAGAGATAAAAGATTGATTTAATAGAATCTGATTTTGATAAAAATTATTAAAAATTGTGTCAAATTTTTAATTAAAAAATATATTTTTTTTATAAGAAATATTTTATAAAATATTTCTTAAATTCATATATAATTGTAATTAAATTTCTTATAAAATAAAAAAAGTTAGTAGAAATATCACTATAAATACTTTAGGTGATAAGGGAAAGAAGTTACGAGAGTACATATGAATTTGTGAAGATTATATGAAAGATAATCATATCTTTTTCCAAGTTCCCATAGTAGTGTAAGAGCTTCCACATTCCCAACACTAATTTCACACATGCATTTTGATTTTTCAAAATGGGGTAAGTGTTTGTGAAAGGCCATGTTACTAGAAATGGCTTTAATATTTTGCTTTTTATTCTAGAAAATTAGCAATGATTTCTTTGGGGGCTTCCCGAATGCCCATCTTATTAAATAAAGTCTATAATTTTCTTTAAAAAAATATATATATATATATTAAAAATCCAATTTAAATAATAAAATAATGGATTCTATGTATTCAAAGCGGCAAGAAGGAAAGTTACACCAATCGAGAAGGCAGCCCTTGTGGAATAGATATAATAAAATAAAAAGATCCAAACATTTAGCACTTAAGTTGGCTCTCAACTTACGCCAAACAAAGTGGAAGTGGAACAGACCACATTCAAGGAATCAATGCGTAGGATGTAGTGTACCGTTTCGTACTAATAGCCGCCAAAAAAATACTATATTAAGCAATGGGTCTCTACATTCAAGGTTTCACATTTATCTTCTCAATTTTTGGATATTTTCTAACAAGTATAAGTGGGGAGAAATGTGGAGGAAGAGGAAAAATATTTTTAAGTTCAAAATACTTATGATTGTTGATTGAGACTGGTAATGTTACTTGACACTAGAGGACACTCATCTGGAGATGAAATGGTCAAGCATATCATGCACCCATGTTGGGTATGAAGGAAAATTTGTCTCCACAAACTGCTCACGCCTCTCTGAAATTATGGGCATTGCTTTGATCATATGATTTGCCTACCAAACCCAGGAAAGAAAGAAAAGAAAGAGGGGGGCTAGAATGCTAGTGTTTTTTTTCTCAATGAAAAGGACTGCTGCTGAATGAAACACTGGGGTTTTGTTTTTTGTGTTTCACACCAGCCGATTCACTTTCACTTGGGAGGAAGTGAACAAGTGGCTAACAGGGTTCAATCGGAACAAAGTTGTTGGCTCGAGAAGTGAGTAGTACTTTGTTGCCGCCTTTTACGTTTACTTAACCATGCTAGTAATTGGTCAAGAGCCCCCTTTTTTTATTTCTATTATTATTATTATTATTATTATTATTATTATGATGAAGGGATGGCGTTATTGTTCTTAGAAAAATAATATAATGTGTTTTGTTCATATAACAATTGGTATGTTTTTAAATACTATTGTACATTTTGTATTAAAAACTCAAAATTATTTATACGTATCATCCTAACAATAACTCGATAACTCGGTCTTTCTGTTTTGAGTCAGAACGAACAATATCTACAATGGAAACCGAACATTACAACCAACATATCAGATGGGTAAATTCCAATTCATGACTCTTTTATATATATATATATATATATAGATATATATTCGCGTTCACGTGGCATTCCGAACAAGAACAATTCATCCTTTCTTTTTGTCCCTCATCGATATATCAGCTAATTATCCGCATAGCTGTATCTGTTCTGTTCTGTGAATAACAACATTATCTATCAATTTCTGGAGCAGAAAAGATGGAAATGGAGATCCGGGTAACGGGCAAAGAGGCAAAACCTACCCGGATTTTGTTTTCCATTTCTCCTTTTCCTCTTTGATTGGGAAAAAGCAAAGTAGAATTGAGATTTCGTGTCCCAAACTTTTCAAAATGCAGAGATATTATGTGTACCAGAGAAAAAAAAAAAAGATTTGCTTTAGATGGAACTAAGGCATAGTTTTTTTCAAAATTTAAACATGGAATTTTCCTGATTCGGTGCTGGATTTAAATTTTCTAAAGTATATGGAGGAAAAGTTACATTGAACAACTCAATGGTACGGATTTATTGATTTTTACCGTTTTAGTGGAATCTTGGCCACTTCAGTCTACCCATTTTTTCAACCACCATAGGTTAAATATCTTTTCTTTCCTTTTTTACTGTAGTGAGGGGGAAAAGTTAGCTGCTTCTGCTTTGAATCAACAGTTGATAGGGCACATTGCTGCCTGTTTTTAGGTTTCTTGTCATGCAATTAGCAAACCAGATATTCATTTGATTCACAAGCTGATGAGCCCAATCATGTCTTGTAACTTCAGTTGAATTAATGTGGTACGCCACCTTCTTCATTTCAGTCTCGAAAATTGTAAAGCCAACATGATTAAGATCACCTACGAAAATACCAATTTCCATTTTGGTATTTTCCATCAAGTCATTTTTCCTCTGTCTTTTCCATGGGCAAGTTTTGGAAGTTATTATTAAAAATAAAAATTCTAAAAATTAAAAAATTACAAGGTTTGATCTGTTCTTGTTGTTAGACTTTGATGATAACAAACCGCTTAGCAGACTTGAAAATCACTAGTTTTATACCCCAATACTAAATTTTAATGAAACCCATGTTATTTTCAAGATTTTTGTAAGGAAGGTTTCCTAGAAAAAGCGATGAACTGAATAATATTCTGAATTTCTTTCAAATTTCAAGTCTTCAAGGGTGTCATCCTCGGTTCCCAGAGTGTTTTATTTCCGAAAAAATCACTATATTATTTGTAGGAAAGGGGGAAAAAAATGATATATCATATCATCCTTTCTCCCTCTCCCCAAATTTTCTCTATTCATAGTCAGTAATATTCAGTAATATCATGCAAGACAAGAAGATAAAGAAAAAAGAAGAATCAGGCAAAGTTGTTTCAGGGTGTTTTTAGAGAATAGAGTGTTACTTTCTACAGAATGTTCAGACCCACTATTTGCTAATTCCAAGCCAGTGTGTCCTACAAGTTGACTTCAAATTTGCTTCCATTCCAATATATGCTTTATTCCATGCCCGGTGCTACCTTTGTTATCAAGGAAAGGAGGGTGACTATAGCTTACAAGTATTTATATTTCTATACCAAAAAAATTTTCAATCCGAAAACTAACCAGATGGGGAAAATAAATCATAGACCACTGGGGTCCAAACATAATCATACCAGAAAACTCAATTATTTTGAAAATTATTTTTTAGATACATCTGAAACACCTAGACACTGATAAGAAATGTTGGAGGGGATCATTTCTTATCCAAAGCCAAACTGCCAGTTATCAGATGGGTCGATTCAAATTGATTTAGGAAGGGATAGGGTATTTTGAAAGGATTTAGGGTTAGAATTGCTGATATTTCTCCCATTTACAAAAGGCAATTTTTGAACTCACTAAATCATTTTTATCTTGAACAAGTAGTTCTACTTAAATGACTAATTGTTTTATGATTCAACCTCTGATGTTGGGACAAGGACCTGCTGCTGTTTTCTTTCACCCCACAACATATATTTTATGTAATAGTTGTTCCACAAGTGTAATAAGCCCTATACATTCGAAAGCTTTTGCAATACTCAATTCACACAATAACTCACATACTAGTAGAATGTACAAAACATACACTGAATTTGCTTCAGTTGTAAGCGATGATAGAATGATTGCATAAAAGATTCAAAGTTGAATAATTACCGAGCAGTTCCATGGATGGTGCCTCTCCTTTGTCAGCCACAGAATAGACAAAGCAACTTTGCAAACACTGAACCATTGCTGAAGTTGTCTCTTCCACTGTAGCCCATTTCCACCTGCAAAATTGATTACTGAGTACTCTTTTTTGTTCTGTTTTTTTCTCCTTTTGTTTGAGAAACCTCCAGGAAAGTTTCTTAATATGCCCATAAGCTCCTCCATGATTTCTGAAGGATCACAAACCTCTCCAAACTCCCTCAAGAACTGATGATGCACAAATCATACCACTCAAGTAGTTTAAATTTTTTTACCTAATTTAATAACAATAAAAAAACAAGACGACAAAAAAAAAAAAAACAAAAAAAAAAGGCCTGCCCCTCAGATGTCAAAAGTGGTGATGTTGTAAATAATCCAACCTCAATGATGGAGGAGATGACAGTGATCTTTCAGAAAGCATGGGGAGAATTCTGATTTTCTGCTTCTACCTTCTTTACAGGAGATTAATAAAATCCAGGGTGGAAAAAGCTCACTAACCATATAAGGCTGCACCATATTCTGTTCCAATAGTTAAACAAAATACAGCTTTACAACCTGGTCGATCTTGGCACGACACACAGGGCAACCCCACTTCTTGGCTTTGATTTCATTCAAACAAGACATGCATCCAGCCATATGGCCACATGGTATGCAAGCCCCCTCAATTGGAGCATCCAAACATATGACACACGATGAGGCAGCACCACCTTCTTTGCTCTGCTCTGATGCAGCAGCTGATGTCTCAAAAGCTGGGGAAGTCAAATCAACAGGGCTGGAATCAATTGATGGATACTGAACCGGACCATCATCTACAACCTCATCAGCAATTGGTGGAGCTGATGCAGTTGAGGCTTGGACAGGTATATCAGGAATGTGAGTCTCAATCTGGATATGCTGAGTGGAATTGGTGCTTGGGCCAGCTTCATGAACTACACATTCACTGCTACTGGCTTTTGAAGAAGCAGGTGCTACTGGTCCTACTAAAGCATCTGGGCAATTGTGATTAGTGATATTCACTGAATTATTCCAACTGGTGGATGCACCATTTTCAAAACTTGAAGGTGAATCAAGAAGAGGTGGCCCCTCCTGCATAGCAGACTGAATGGAGGCATTAATTGCCATTGCTAATTCTAAATCTTCTGCAGTTGGTGGTGCAGTGGGTGGAACAGCTGGAGTCTGGGCATTATGTAAAAATGCAGGAGGATGCATTGCCTGAAACATTTCAAAAGGCCTGTGTTAGAAGTAAATTTTGTAGCGAGCAAGGCAGTTATAACCTAAATTATTAACTCACATGTCTTAGGAGCAACGTTTTGACATGAATATTTCCAGTGTAAGGTTCATTTAGTGATTAATGTACAAAGCAGTTTTATTTTATGGGTAATTTATTTTTTTATTTTAGTCAGTAGTAAGATTGAATCACAAATCACATCCCCCCAGATCCCTCTACTATGGTTTGCAACATGGTGCAGTAATGTGCAACAAAGCCCAAAAGTACCAAGGAGAGTTTTAGCCAAGTTAGTGGCACCAAAAAGATGAGACAAAAAAAAAAAAGGCAATGATAAAAGTAGTGAGAAATGGTATGGTTGCCAAGAACCTAATAGAGGACATACCTCAAGGTAGAGCAAAATAATGATAAAGAATTTATGTAGTTAACCTCAAGTAGTTGGGATAAGCCTTCGTTAATTCAAGTTGGGGAAGTCCAATGAAGAAGATGCAAGCCAGAGGCTCAGACCCAACCCATCCAACCAAAAGAGATGATGTATCTCTGTTGGGGCTCTTCAAAATAATAGAAGAATGGAAGAATTCCAAATAGGAAATTTGATATTGTACTCAATGCACAGAATTTGATGAGAGAATAAAAGAGGAATCCCACAAATGAATTCAGATCAGGTGCTCAATGTGTATCAAATAAAAGGGATAAGAAGACAGAAGGACAAGAAAATAATTCTTCAGGAATTTAGATTTGGTGCCTCAAGCACATTAAGAATCAAGTTTTGGAATGTTTGGTTTGTTGATTCTCCTTTCAAGGACTCTTTTCCATCTCTTCTCTTGCATGTTGTAAGGGGGCTTCGTTAGCCGATTTTCAGGTGGCAGACTGTGGGAAGGTCATTTGGGATCTCAATGTTTCCCAAGACATTTCCTAGATTGAGGTGGACAACATTGAGGGGTTGCTCTAGAAGCCTCCTTAAGTGCCCAGGATGTGCAATGGGGAGGAGGATTGTTTAGTGCTTCAAGTGTCTTACCACTCAAAGAGTGTGGAGCTCTTGAGCTCCTACAAAAGAGGATTTCTTTGCATAAGAGACTGCAAGGGGAAACACCCTAACCTTGGATCAACTCAAAAGAACAAGGTGGTTTTTGGTGAGTTGTTGTTATGTGTTAAAATGCAGAAAAATGAGTTGACCATCTCCTCATCCATTATAGGAATGCTGGGGGCCAGTGGCATTTGTACTCTTGCGCACCTTTGGGTCCTCCCTTCTTGGGTGAAAAAGTGACTAAAGGGTTGACATGGGTGTTTTGTGGGCAAGAAGGGAAAGAAGGCTTGAAGAACAACTCTTCCTCATACTAATTTCTCAAGGATTCCTTTATTTTTAACATTTACCGCGTTGGTCTCATCAAGACAGTTTTCAAACTGATTTCCATCCCTTTTAGACTTCATTGAGTGGTTGCATTCTAAGTAGTGAGAGGTTGATGTGGATTTTGCTTGTGCATCTTTTAGATCTTCAGCCCCTTTTCACACTTCCTCTGTGCTAAAGAAATGCCCTCCAATTTTATATTGTTTTTTATTTTTTCATTTTTTTACATTAGCACTTTTAATATTCTTATTTGCCTATGAAAAAGTTAAAGAGGGAGAAAGAGGAGTGGGAAAAGAGACAAAGGAAGCAAGAGCAAAGTTCTTCCAAGTATTCAATTTTTTTCATCTTCAATCTTCACCATGAATATGCCCAATAAAAGGCCAACAATTAGTGACAAGCAAGACCTCTTCCCAATCAATATATTAAAGTTTAGGACTTAATTTTACTCCTAAAAGCACTAAAAGTAGTCAAATCTGCACGCATCAAACACATCATGGATGCACAAATTCTAGAAATGCTCTATGGAAACATGTGAGATGAGAAACATTGGTACACTGAGTGTGTATTTTACCTGTGGAATTCCCTTGCATGCATTACAAAACCATTGCAGTTGCTGACTGTCGCTTTTTTTCTCAGGTGCAAGTTTAATCTGGGTCTCTGTAAAGAAAAACAATTTCAAGAGCATTACAACATGTAGAACTTACATTTCCATTTGAGAATAAAAATAAAAATATAAAGATTGTCAACCAAAGCACAAAATTAAGATCATAGAAATTTTTTCCTAGACATAAAGAAATAAAAGAAATGTTTAAAGAAAAAAAAATGGTAAGCCTATTCCAAATGGAATTAGGGGCAAATGTTTAATATAAGTCCAATTCCTCTATGTTTCATTGCTAACTTTCAGAGGTTTTATACATGACTGTATCATTTAGAACGTACACAGGTTTTCTGCCTCAGGACATCTCGAAGCAATGCCAAAGGAAACATTTGAAAGCAGCCATCGATGCTCAGATTCTAAATATTGTGGATGACAGAGTGAGGCAGCCATAAGGCATATACCTCATGCCTAGAGTTTCATCTTATGTTTGGTGTATGAATCATGATAAGAGTTTTTATTCCTTAACACAAACTAACAACAAAAATTTCATCTTCACACCATTTAAACACGCTTCAAAGATTTGCAGATCTATCCACATGAAAGGATTTCACAGCATATGTTGATGGAATCACAAGTAAATGGCACAGTGTAGTTTTTACCAGTAATGAAAATGTGGTCGAAAGTCAGCAAAACATCAACACTATATCAGGTGTCAATGGAACTTGATACAACATATGACTAGGGAATATCCAAAGGTCGAAACATAGTTTTAAAAGGTGCAAGGCGCAAAAGTCTCCTATAGCTTAGGCACAAGTTGTAGCACAAGGCACACTTGAATGAAGTGAAATGTGACATAGGATGCATATCAATTTTATAAAATATGATTCAAAATCTAATCCAATCAATAAAAAATTAAAGATTCCAAATATTTAAAAGAAGCATTCAATAAAAAAGTAATGAAATTATATAAATTTCAATATACAATTAAAAATTTCAAGAATAAAAATGTTTATAAAGGAAGAGTAAAGACGCGCCTCTTCAATAAGGAGCATGTCTTGGCTAGCAAGGAGCTATAACTAGGGAGTGGTTGCGCCTTGAGCCTAGGCACATTTAAAGCATGCCTTTTAAAACTATGGGTCGAAATTTACTCAATGTTACCCATTTATCAGCATTTTTTCGGGATTTTCTTAATGCCTCACAGCGGTCAACATGGTTGGGTGCAGTTAATGTGGTTGGTCAAAGCCCATCACGCGGTGAAAGCCCAAAAATAAGGATATTGTGGCGGCATGGGGGGGGGGGGGGGGGGGTGGCACTTAAACCTGGTTCCTCCAGGTGCAAAATTGAGCCTGCTCCACTTGGGCAACCATAGCCCTTTGTTTTATATATGTGACTACATATTATATATACTATGTTTGCTCTTACCTATCAAAAATAATATACCATATTTACTCTTAAATCTTTAATATATTTACAGAATATAAAATAAATAAAATGAAATTTTAATTATCTTATTTTCAAATTTCATTTAATTTATTATTGAAAATACAAAAATCATGAGTCTTGTACAAGTTATTAAATACAAAATATATAAATTTGTAATGAAATTATAAATATTTTTAAACAGAAAAAATAATTATGTATATCATCATTCAATACAAAGTAAATAAATCGTCATTTTAATATTAAGTGTATTTTCAAATTCTACAAATTTTTGTTGAATATTACAAATTATATCATACATATATTAATTTCTTCAACATGCGTATTATTGTTTCATCTTATCATTTTTGGAGTTTTCCCTAATATTTCTATAAGTTTTGATTAATTTTCACCCCATTGATATTTTTTGTCAAAACTTCTATTAATATTTCCCGATATATCCTGATATATCCATAAAATCTAATCACGGGCATTTTTATGAAAACCAATATTTTTATCCTTAGTTTTTATATGGTACTTACCCATTCTTGTTAGAATTTAGATTATATTATTATAATGTAGTCAAATTTAGATGACAAACCATGTTTTAGAAGGCTAAAGGTAAGTCTTGAGACATTTTGCCGAAATGAGGCGAAGCCTCAAGGCAAAATGAGGTGTAAGCCTCAACTTAAATAACTAAATAATAATAAATCTCAAAAAATCATAAAAATACTAATAAAGTCACAAGAAAATTGAACAAAAAAAGGCATAAACTTCATAATAATATTTATTTATCATTAGTTTCTAATTTAGTTCCTTTTTCTCTGTACTAAAATTTAGCTCTCTCTCATGGCTTCATCAAATAATTTTTAATGCTAATGTCACTAATAGGGACCTCCAAGGAATATAATCATATCTAATTGCTATATCAACCTTCCCATCAATGTTTTTTTTTTTTTTTTTTTTTTGATAGGTAAAGAAATGTATATAAAAATTTAAAAAAGAAGCCAAGTACACCAACGTGCACAGGACGTATACAAGGAGCACCTAAAGCAAGCCCTCCAAAAAGAGCACAAAAAACACCCAAGCCCACCCCACGCACTCTACAACATCAAACAAGGGCATTGAGTCTTCCCTTATGTACATGCTAACCCAAGAAGAGAGATTACAAAGAAACAAAAGTTTTAATCATTGGTCATTCTATTCCTTATTTTCTAAAGCTATTTGATCCTGTTTCCTCTAGATTGTCCAAAAAATGCAAAGAGGAGCAACGTTCCACACCTTTTTCCTTTTCTTCCCAACAAAAGAGCCTTGCTAACTTAAGAGCATACCCTCACTGAAGAAGAGATCGCCTAGGCCACCCCAAATAAGGAAAACAATATGTGCTATAGAAGCCTTGCTTTAGATGAATGAAGAAGCAAATGATCAATAGACTCCCCCTCTTGCTTACATAGATAACATCTATTTTCCAAAGGTCGCCCTCTCTTTTGAAGATTATCTAAAGTTAGAACTCTTCCCCAACTACCTTCTCATGCAAAAAAAAGCTGGCTTTGGATGGTAACCATGGATTCCAAATAATGTTCTTTGGAAATATGATCACCCTCCTCACATCCAAAACCTCAATGAAAGATTTGACAAAAAACAATTCCTTCTTATTGTCTTTCCAAACCACCTTGTCATTATTGTCTTTCCTATCAATATTAACATCCACCTATTCTTCTCCATCATCCACCAATTGCAATCTATTTTTCCTTATCTATCAATAATAAGATAATGATTATATATGAGATTAGTAGCTAGGATAGCCAACAATTCCCCTGTTCTTCCTTCTCAATCTCTCTTTTTCCCTTCCATTTAAAGGGTTAACTAGAAGTCAACAAAACTCTTATTTCTTAACAGATTTAACTTAAGTTAGGACCCAATACAAAACTTCTAAAATCTCTAACAAAAGCCCACAAAAGCATAGAATCCACTAAAACTCATTGAATATTGAGGCTTAAGCCTTTATAAAATATATACCAAAAAAACAAAGCAAGAAACCCATTAAAACCCTTTGGATATTTGAGGCTTAAACCTTAATAGCCTTGACAATATATCGTCAAAGTTGTAAGCCTCAACAAGGTGAGGCTTAAGCCTTAATTACCCTAATTGAGGCTTTAGCTTCAAGGCTAATTTGCAAAGTCTTGCCTTGAGTCAAGCCTCAATCATAGTTTTAAAAAGCACAAGGCACACCTAAAGCGCAAAAATCTCCCATAGCTTAGGTGCAAGGCGCAACACAAGGCACACACGCCTTAGCAAAGTGAAACGTTACCTAGGATGCATATCAATTTTATAAAATATGATCCAAAATCTAATCCAACTAATAAAAATTTAAGATTCCAAACATTTAAAATAAACATTCAACGTAAAATTATACAAATTTCAATATACAATTAGAAATTATAAGGATAAAAGTATTGAAAAAAGAAAAGTCAGGTAGATGAGGCACACTGCTCTCCTCTTCAACAAGGCACATGCCTTAGCAAGTGAGGCGTTGTAACTAGGGAGTGGTTGCATCTTAGGCCTAGACACGCTTTAAGTGCACCTTTCAAAAACTATAGCCTCAATAGCCTTTCGTAACATTGATGACAGATTTTAACTTTGAAGATGCAGCCATAAAGACTCAAATCCTATTTTAGATGAAACACACGAACATTAATTAGAATAGATGGCATTTACTTGTTAACATAAATTGAAAACTAATATTTCATGGTTTACACTATGTTTAAAACCTTGGGGGATCTATTCTAGAATAATAGATTCAATAACAAATATTTGAGGGGTTTACAAGTCAATGGAACATCCATCTATCTATCTACCTATCTATCTAAAGTTTTTCCTTAAATGAGTTATCTCCTTTGTGATGCTTATTCCCTTTCCCTACCCAAAATGTTTTTTGTTAAATGAGTTATCTATCTATTTATTTGCCTAACTACCTAAAGTTTTTCTTAATGAGTAATCTACTTTGTTATGTTTCTTCACTTTTCCTACCGCCATCTCTCCCTATCCAAAAAGTTTTTGCTAAATCAGTTATCTAAATATCTATCGATCTATCCATCCATCAATCTAAAGTTTTTCTTAAATCAATTATCTACATTGTCATGCTTCTTCAATTGTCCTGCGCCCATCACCCTATCTATCTAAAGTTTTTCTTAAATGAGTTATCTACTTTTCCATGCTTCAATTTTCTTGCCTCCATCTCTCCCTACCCAAAAGTTTATGCTAAATGAGTTATCCAATTTGTTATGCTTCTTTAATTTTCAACACTCCCTCCCTCCCTCCCTCTTCCAAAGGTTTTTATTAAATGAGTTATCCATTTTTTCATGCTTCTTTAATTTTCTTCACTCCCCTTCCTCCCACCCATTTATCATGCTTCTGCAACTTTCTTCACTTTTATGATTCTATTTTTAGTTAAACCAATTTGCTTCTGTTTCTGAGCTTTACTATATGAGAAAAACAAATGTATCAATGTTTTTCTTCAATAAGTTATCCAATTTGTCATGCTTCAGTAATTCTCTTAATTTTTATAATTCTATTTTTACTTTAAACAATTCAACAGTCATCGTACTTACGCCTAAGCGCTCGAGGCTTACACCTCGCCTCTCGGGAGGTGTAGCATCGTCTCCTCCTCCTGCCCCTTGAGACTATGCATGGATATAAAAGAAAAACAATCAAACTATGCACAGCATGAAAACAGTATTAGGTCAACTTCCAAATATGACAAGGAAATCCCAGAAACATATTTCAGCATTAAGATATTACTGGTGGAGTTATCAAGAATTATCACTGCAGGATCAGGATCTTCAAACTTTGCTTCATCCATATTGGCTTTCCACAGTGCAATAGTAGTACGTGGTTGGGCATCCTGCTCATGCATCAATATCACCATCACCATATAAGATAACTTACCAAGTTATAACATCACAGCTTCATGAATTTAACAGAAACAAAATATCACCATTACCATGAAACAAAGAGTACGGAATTTTATATGTGCAGAGAAGTACTAGTAATACCAAGCCAGTGCAGAATGGGTGAAATAAAATAGACCCTCCTAACCATGAATATAAGAAAAAACAGTACCCATTTATAAGATGAAGATCGATATTTGTTCAAAAATTACACTTTTTTTCCTCATTGACCAATAAAACTGCTCTATCACTGACATTTTAGAAGCTGCAGGCACCACAAGGTGCAAGCTGAAATTGAAGATATTAGACAACCAATACTAATTAAACGCGATTTTGATACTGAACCAGCAGCTAAACAATTATGAACTGTCAGAAAGCAATAACTTCTTGGTGGAATGGCACTTGGTGGCTTTACGGAAGATTTATCTCAGCATGTGAAAACCATCACAAATGGCCATAAGGTACAGATGGAAGTTGCAACAATCAAATAGATGTTATAATTAAGGCATGACAGACCAATGGTTCATCCTGTAATTAGGTTCATCAAAGAGTTCAAAAGGTCCTGAGGAAGCAGTAAGCACAATCAGCAAGACTGGAATGCTATACTAGACCCAAAGGAAAGCCAATATGAGAACAAGGCAGGGGTGACAACAACTCCCTTTCTGGAGAGAAATGCCCACAAAATGGAAAACTAGATTCGAAACTTCCATTTCCAACAAATAGACTGCCTTCAAAGAAGATGCAGAATAAGGTGCACCAAACATATACGTCCTTTGTCTTTTTCACACTGAGGATTGACCCTATGAAACTGCATGATACTCTATCCAGCATGTCAAGAGAAGGACAAAATTGATACAAAATATAACAACTCTAATCAACTCAAACACACAGGATTCATAAATGAAAAGTTGTTATTCAACGCAACAACATTATAAGCAATTTAAAACATCTGAAAGATATGGGGATAAAAGGAGAAACTATATATTTAAGGCATTAAAATGAACATGAAAATTATTGTTAACAAAGCAGAAAACCAAGCAGAACTACTTATTTTAGTAAAGAAGTAGACATGAGCTAAATCACTGAACTAAAGATAATTAATATATGAATCCCAACATTTATTATTGTATTTTAAAAATCTAAAAACATCAAAATCAAATCAAACCTGAGCTCAAGAATTCTTTTACAATCATCCATATATAAAGTCTAAACCAAACAACTACTATTCATTGCAGACAAAAAGCAGATGAATAAAACATTAAATCCTAACAATTCAAACCAAATAACTAGCAAGGTGAGAACACTCGGTAATACCTGCAAGCTAGAATATATAGCAAGCTCCAATTTGAAAGGCTTTGTAGGCTTACGTGATCCACATGGTAAAATAACAACCCAACTAAAAATAATAAAAACTTAATTAGCAAAAATAGCAACTGCTGTAGAAGAATAGTTCCTTCACTACAAACTGAGAAAGAAAATCAAGTGATTAAAAATTCCGCAAAAAGTCAGATGACTTTGTACTCACACTTTTCTTGAAACCCATTGAGGAGCTAGTACTTCCAGAAAGCCTGGCCCATAGAACTCACGCAGCCAACCGGAGAACAAGCAAATATGGCTCTAAAAAAGCACCAAATGAAAACATAGTTTTCAGTCATCATCTTCGATTAACATGGAAAAAGAAAGTGAATCATGCCACAGTGCACATTGGGACGAGTAAATTAGAATTACATTATGCTACAAACATTAACAAGTACCTCAATCACACGGACCACTCTGCTGTGCCCTTTTGCTCTAGCAACATCAAGTGCAGTTTGACAATCATCATTCATCACTAATGCATTTGCTGAAAATTCAGAGAGCAAACCATTTATTAACTTATTGTAGCAGTGAAGAGGGCTTATCATTCACTGCTGAAAAAAAAAATCAGTCAATAGCAGTAGTGCAAGTTTTATCCATGATTTCATGACATTACAACGCACCTCCATGTGAAAGAAGCAAGTTCACAGTTTCCTCAAGCCCCTTTTTTGCCGCATGATGTAAAGGAGTTCCAGCATGACGTCCTTTGATCATTTAACGGGGAAAAAAAAAAAATCAGATTGAACCTCCCTTATCATAGCAATCCAGATATCTAATAAACGTTTAAACATTGGAGATGAGTTCTGTAACATAAATTAAGCATAAAAAAGTGTCAATTCGAGTTAAGAATCATTGTTTACAGACATCCTAACATATGCTAACAAATTCATGAATCAAATTTCATTCCACGGGTAAGTCCTGTATGCATCAGGGGTAACACGAATGCAAATCAAATTTCACCTGGCTGCTGATATCATCATTCCAGCTCTTTGGCTTTTTGATAAATTGTTCAAGATTATTCTACATGTATAATCATCAATACAAATTTGGGAGAAAAAAAAATACAAAAATACAAAATAAAAAAGAGTCCAAGCAAAAGCTAATCCCACGAAAATTTGCTACTATGAGACCCACAGTCACTTACCAGGACGGTAAGCGTTCACATTGGCACCCAATTCAATCAAAGTTTTTGCAACATTGAAAAGTTCAGAAAACATGCACGCCACAATCAATGGAGTCTTTCCTTCTCTGTCGGTCCACTGCACCAAAACCATCATAGTTAGAAACCCATGAACTGTTTTCTTTGGTTTCCCAAAAGCGCGTTTTTCAGAAGTCATTTTACGTTTCTAGAACAGAAAATGGGAAATGGAAAACGGAAAACATCTTTATATAATCCTGGAACCGGAACCAGTCTAGTCGGTGAAAAAAAACCCAAACAGGCCCTTAACCCCATCGAAATAGACACAAAACCAACTCAATCAACCACAATGGTTGCCGAGAAGAAAACCAAAAACTAGCGGGGAAAACACCCTACAATCAACTGGGCTTAAAACACAACATAAAAGATTTTCCATCATTTTCCAAAGCCATCTCAGTGACCAAACAAAGAGGCAATAATTTCAGCAATACCTCAAGGCCTGCACCTTCTCTGGAAAGTGCTTTGATCCCTTCAACGTTGCCATAAACGACTTGCTGATGAAGCAACTCGTCCTTGGATTGCTGTTGTCCCATTGAATCCAACCTAACCCTAAATCAATGATTATAATTAGGGCAAAGACGAAGAGCTTCTTGTCTTAGTGAAATGATGAGAGAGAATGATCCACCTTCTGAAGAACTTTCAACTTTGTGAGATATGGGGATAATTATTAATAAATTATAGAAATAATAATATATATATAAAAAATGACGTAATTTGCTTAGCAGGGAAGACAAAGAAGGAGGTTGGAGAGTTTTGTAATTTCATAGAAGTTTCCATGAATTTTCTTCTTTCCCATCATCATTAATTGGACGCGTTCCAAGTCAATGCTGCACAACCATACGCACATACTAATAATGGATTTCCATCACTAATTATTATTAATTTATTATTGTTGGCTGTGTCTTTCAAAGATGTGAGGGATAGCTTTCTCTAAGGCTGTCTGGTCGAATGAATTTACAAATCTATCCTTAATTAGTTAGATAGCATATGCATGCCAAATAAAAAGAGTTAAACATAATTATGAGAAATTTGGATGGATGAATCTCTTGTTGTCTAATTGACAAGACTACTCAGGGAGCGGCTATTTGTTTAAAATAGGATAAATGATCTCCTAAAAAACAGACAAATTCGAAAAAAATAATTCGCAGGATGTCTGCTTTTCAATTTTTTGTTAAAAGTAATTTTATTTTTCGATTTTAGGTTGTTCATTTATTTATTTTTTCATAACTTATTATATATTTTTTGCTTAATAAAAAAAATTAAAATATTCTACTTTCTCTAAATAAAAAAATAATATATTGATTTTTTTTTTAATGTTTAATTGAAATTAAATATTATAAAAATAAACAAACTAATACTCAACCCTATTAAACACTATTTAATTTTAAGTTATGTTTAAAATTAAGAAAAAAAACACCATCTATAAATTTATATATAATCTTCATTGATTTTATTTGCATAAAAATATCTAATAATTTTTAGGTTATGTTTAGTTATCGAAAAATGTAAGGAAAAAAAGTAGAGAGAGAAAGTAGAAGAAAGAAAAAGTAAAGAAAAAAAATAGAGTTAAAATTGATAAATTATTTTTACTTGCTACTTGAAACTCATTTTATTTATTTTAACTCATCAATATAAAGATTCAATAATTTAAAAATATATAAGTTTTTAAGGAAAAGTGAGTTTTGAAACATTAATGTGTAAATATATGAAAAAAAGAACTCCAAAATTTTTAAATCAATATTATCTTCATTTATTTAAAAAATGAAAATTGAAATACATACCCTTTTTAATGAATAATATAATTATCTCCTAAAATACCCATTTTATTTGTCATATCATCAAAACTAATTGACAACTAGATTCTTCCAAATAAATGTTTCATCAACACCAATTAATAATTAGACTTTGTATAAATATTTTTCTTTCTTTTAGATATGTTTATTATTATTATTATTATATCTAAGATTTTTTTTTTTTCTCCAAACACAAACACCCATAAGGACTTTTTTTTTTTTTTTTTTTTCTATCTCTCCATCAACAAACATTCCATAGGTAGCTCAAACTCATTTACCTTTTTCAGACAACAATATATAACATTTTATTTGTATATCTATTTCTTGAATTGAAGGTGAAGATAAAATCAAGAAAAATATTTCAAGCAAGCAACTAGAGTCCTTGAAATTAACCTCAACTTGCCTTAATAAAAAAAATCCTAAAGAGATTATGGAAAAAAACCATAAATCCTATTCCTAGCAAAACTTAACATCTACAACCCACCAAAGTTTCACTACTACTTCTAATGTCCATGCTCTTCAAATTCTCAACTCTTCCCATGAGGTACTTGTTTTTGGAGAAAAAGATTCCAAATAGTAATAATAATAATAATAAAAGAACATATCTAAAAAAAATGGAAAATATTTATGTGGAGGAGTCTAATTGTCCATTGTTGTTGATGATATGACAAGTAAAATGAATATTTTAGAAAATAATTATATGACTTATTAAAAAGTATATGTATTTTAAATTATTTTTAAATAGATGAAAATAATACCCATTTTAAAAAAATTGAGATTTTTTTTCATATATTTTCATATTAATGAGTTAAAACTCACTTTTCTTATGTTTTTAACTAATTTTAATTATATTTAATTTTAAAAAAATTAACTTTTTTTTTTTCTTAATATTTTTCAAAAACAAACATAACCTTTGGGAGAGTCATGATTTAGGATAGATGTGCTTGTTTGCATACTTGGTTGAAAGGGTTGAAAGGGTAAAGGAAAATATTAATTGTCGTGAGAGCAATTTTTACATGTCAAAGTTCGAAAATCTCTTAAATACCCTTTACTTGTCTCTTTCTAAATACCCATGTGAAACCTTCTGTTACAAGCTTTAAAATGTTGAGGTGACCATTGATGAGATAATAACAATATTAAATATTTTAATATCTTAATTGAAATTAAAAAAAAGTTTAAAATATTTTAAATGAATTTTAAGATAACATTTTACTATCTCAAAAATTAAAAAATTTTAAAATATGGCATGGTAAAAATGTTTTAATAGCTCATTTTTTTTAAAAAAAAATTAAAATTCATTACTTTTCAATATTAGCCTTTAGAAGTTTTTGTATTTTATATCAAAGTTGTTATTATTATTTTCTATATTTTAAATTTTATCTTAAAATTAAATTAAATATTTTCATTTTTCTATTTATTTTCAAAATATTTACAAATCAACTTAAAGATAAAAAAAAATAAAGTTTTAATTTAAAGGATTTTCTCCCACTTTTTAATGCTATCTTAAAAAAAATAACAATTTATTTTTCTATTTATTAGATTTTTAAAATTTTGAAAAAAAAAATTAACAATAGTTTTTTTTTATTTTTTAATTACCATATGTTAAAACTTTTCAAGTGCTTTTGATGAGGAAAATAAGCAAGAAAGTTGTAGAAAAATACTTAAATTTCTTTGCAATAGGATGTCTTATACACTCGTGTATAAGTTTATTGACCTTGTTCAACTAATGCAATTGCCTTATATAGTTGTTCAAAATCCATGTTTCTATTCATGGACATGTGTACAAATATGTTAACCATATTTCAAATGTTTTGTATAGTGAAACTGAAACTTTATAAATAAATAATAAATTTCAAATCTTGTTACATCTAATGTTTTTAAGAGTTTTATCCTAACAACTACTAAATATCTCTTAACTTAGTTCCATCTAAGTCAGTACCTTTGACTCCTATAGAGATATGAATAGGTTGTAAACCTAGTTTACATCACATTTGCATATGGGATGTCCAACAAAAGGTGGACACATTTGAACTAAGATTAGAAATTTGCTAATTTATTGGTATCCAAAAGAAACTAAGGGTTATTACTTTTATAGTTAGGTCGCATAGAAAGTATTTGTCAGTACAAATGCCAGATTTCTAGAAGATGATTATATGATGAGTAATAAGACTAGGAGTGAGGTTGATTTAAAAGTACTAGATGAGATTCACACAACAACATAGAAAACTATGAATCCAATATCAACCATTCTTATTTCTTGTACATCGGCGACTTGTCGTAATATGAGGATTGTTAGACAACAAAATTGATTCATGATTTGGGAGAGTCTTTCAAGGCCACCCGAAGAAACATGATATCAATCCCACAAATTATGATGAAGTAATGAGTGATGTGGATGCACATCTTTGGCAAAGAGTTATGGAAGTAGAGTTAGAATATATGTATTCTAAATAAGCCTGTAGCGTTTGAAGGGATAAAACTTATAGGGTGCAAGTGGGTCTACAAGAGAGAAAAAATGGAGTAGATAGAAAAGTTAAGGCATATAAGGCTAAGATTATAGCAAATGGTGTAATCAGAAACCTGGTTTCGACTATGAGGATACCTTCTCATCGATAGCAATGCTCAAGTCCATCAGAATGCTCCTATCCATTGCAGCACATGTCAACTATGAGATATGACAAATGGATGTCAAGACTACATTCTTGAAATGTAATTTTGATGAGGGTAGCTATATGGTGCAACTAAATGATTCAATAGAAAAGGGCTAAGAACATATGGTATGTAAGTTGTATAAATCCATTTATGGTTTAAAGCAAACATCTCACTCATGGAACAAATGTTTCGAGAAGGCAATCAAGACCTTTAACTTTGATCTAAACGAGGATGTACCTTATGTGTACAAGAAGGTGCAAAGAAACGTGGTGGTGTTTATGATATTGTACGTAGATGTCATTCTACTTATTGGTAATGATGTAGGATTATTGTCAACAATCAAGATCTGATTGTCTACTCAGTTTTAGATGAAGGATCTAGGAAATGTGCACTATATTATTGGGATCAAGGTCCTAAGAAAACAAAAGAATAGGAAATTGACATTATCTCAAGCTACCTACATTGACAAACTTTTGATCAAGTATGTGATGTAGGATTCTAAGAAAAGTTTGCTAACCTTCAAGCATGGAATTCTTTTTTCCCAATATTAGTGTCTTAAGACACTTGAGGAGAAAGGGCGCATGCAGGTAGTACCTTATGCCTCAACAGTAAGTAACCTTATGTATGTGATGTTTTATACTAAATTGGATATTTGCTTTTGTAGTTGGTATGAATAGATGAAAATATCGATAAACACGAATATATTGGTACTTGAATTTTATGAATATATTGGAAATATTGGTAAAATATTAATAAATATTTTGATAAAAATATCAATGAAGCGAAAATTATTTAAAATTCATGGAAATACTTGGAAAAAACTCCAAAAATGATAAAATAAGTAAGAATACACATACTAAAGTTATTTTGTAAGTGTAATTGACATAGATATGGTCAAAAGAAAAAATATTGGTAAATAAGACTATATCAGTAGATTTGATACTTGGATTTTAAGGTTATAAAATATGAATTTTGGAAGTGTACACTTAGCAAGTTAGAATTAAGATAAGAAATATTTTATTTTATTGAATGAGAATAATTTATACATAATATATATTACGTTGCAATAGTCCTTGGTACCAAAATGATGATCGATGTAGTTTCATCACATTGTTAGATGAAATGATCTCATCTTATTTAATACAATATTCATACTAAGACATAGAGTTTCGATAAACTGATTATAAGTACGAATATGCCATGCAAAAATTTCTTGACTCCTACCCACAACCTTTCCATGATGGGAAACTTAGGGTTATCCCATGTGCTTGTCTGAAATTCTTCTTGTTGCATCTGATATATATGAAATGTGGTATGACATTTGTGTAGAAGAAGGATAGTTAAACATTTCATACTCTTCATTAGTGGAACTTGAAGGATTTGGAAAAGGCTTACCATAACCCATCGACACCATTATATAAGAGAAAAAAATGTTGGCTTTATTTGACGAGTCATTGAATTGAGTCCCTATACTCATTGACTCAAAATTAGTTGAAAATGAGTCATTGTTATATGGCATCATCCTTCGTTGTCTTTCTTTAAAACAATGGGAACATTAGGGAATGGAAATGAGAGTGGGAGTGTAAATGAAAGTAGAGAACCTATACCTAAGGGACTCATGGATAAATTCACCACTTCATAACCTAGACGAAGTACTTTGAATTCCAAGTGGACATAAGAAAAAATGAAAGAAATGCGTAGAATAATTGGTTGGTTTATGTATTCAAAAGGCCTCCCATTCAATATGGTGAATGATCCTTATTGGGTTCCTATGATTGATGCTATTGCAAATTTCAGGCCCAGGATTAACCCTTCATTTATGCATGAATTGAAGACATTAATTTTTGAAAAAGAAGTGAATGACATAAATATCATGATAGGAGAGCACAAAAAAGCTTGGAAGCAATATGGATGTTTAATTATGTCAAATAGTTGATTCTCCACCTTCATCCACCAACAATGCCTTCGACTTAGCGCTGAACTTGCTAGTCGACTCGATGATACCAGGCGACTCGCGAGCAACTGGTCGTCTTCGATGCTGAGGCGTTCGCTTCTGCTCAGTTCTTTGTCGTTTGCGTCGGTGTCGTAAGAGGCTTTTCAAGCTAAATGAGACTTGTGTGACGCCCTGAGCTCCGACCATGTGGCCAAGAACTTCGTTGGAACCGTGGTGTACACGATTAGCAACTCTAACAACAAGTTTATGTTGATTTTTTATCCCAAAGGGATCGAGTCCATTGGTTTGCTTTGTTTTTGCCAGGAAGATGCGAAAGCATTTCTTGCTCAAGTTCAGTCGCGGACAAGGGAACTACAAAGTCAGGCTAGGGTTGCTCTCATTAGTCTTGATCAGGGTTTTTCCACCATACAGAATTTTATAGGGTTCATAAGTTATAACTCAATTGCACAATTGGGAGTTAAAGGAGGTTGAAGCCTTTTTTGAGAGGCGGCAAGAGAAGGCCATTAACAGGGACACTAAAGATATTTTGGTTTGATGTAACACAAAAAATGGAATAGTTTCAGTTAAGTCTTTCTATTCCTCTCTGTTAGATGGGAGGGTCGAGGTGATTTCTTTTGGTATAATTTGGAATTCCTAGGTACCATCAAGAGTTAGCTTATTTGCATAGGAAGCCATGTGGAGTAGGATTTTAACTTGGGATTAGCTTAAAAAGGAGGGTTGGAGGTGCCGAACAAATGCTATATTAGGAAAGAAGAAGAAAAAGAAGAAGAAAAAAAAAAAACAATTGGTCATATTCTTATTTGTTGATTGAAAGCAGTCTTATTATGGCTATTGATTTATGCATTTTTTTATGTTTGTTCGGTGATTCATTCTTCATTGAAAACTATACTTTAGAGCTGACAGGCTTCATTTGTTGGAAAGAAGAGAACAAAGGTTTGTGAAACTGCTCAATTCTACATTTTTTAGACCATTTGGAGTGAGAGAAATATGGGAACTTCAATAATATTGAAAATGTTGGCTAAGATTGTTTTGGTGGGGGCACGTTTGAAATTACTGAAACCATGATGGACATTTTACTTGATATGAACTGGAATTATCAGTGACTTTAAGGCTTGAAGATATGGAGAGAATGAGAGGTGATAATTGTTGGTTCGCTGTGGATTCAAAGTCTTTTGAGATTTCAATCAACTTTATTGGGGGGAAGCTTCATGATATCTTGGAGAAAAGTAGAGGCTTCTCTTCTTAGATAAGGTTTGGCGATTCTAGTTTGAGGTACTTGTTGGAGAGGGTGGAAGTTTGCTGTAGGAAGGAGAAACTTGGGAAAGTTGTAAAAAGTTGGGAAGAAAATGGAAGAAGTAGATGGGAAAGACGTGCTAACGAGGCGGAAGGTACATTCTTTGCTCTATTCGTGATCTAGAAGCCAAAATGTTAAGTTTGGTATTTTCAGAGGGTAGAGGGATTCTAGGGGGTGGGTTTTGCTAGCTAACAAGCTTCGTTCTCTTGGTACAGTTCTCTCTATTGAAGATAAGGTGGGCTTAAACATTGCAGGTGTCAAAGAAGGAAGGAGAGATGAAGTCCAGGTTGAGGAAGAAAAGAAAAAACGGTCTTTCGTTGAGGTTGCAAAGTCAAAGACGGGAAGAATAGGAGATGCAGTGTGGCTTCAACTTGGGGACAAAGCCTTGAGGAGTAGGGAGAAACAATTGGGGCTATGTTTGGTAGGACGATGGGGAGAAGAGGTAACTCAATGATCGAATTTAGTTTGGTTAAGGAGATGGATGATGCGTCTCTAGAATTTGAAAGGGGAAGTGAGTTTTTCGAATTTGGGAGGTGGCTTCTTTCTTGCAGAATTTCAGGTTGTAGAGGAAGCCGAAAAAGTGATACGAAGGGGGATTTGACGTTTTAAGGACAAGATGTTTCATCTAGAGAGGTGAGGACCCAAGGTAGGTTGTTTTCGACTTGGAGTTCATACGAATCACTATTGGGTGAGGGCAGTAGGGCTACCTTTAAATTTCTGGAACCAAAAGATGTTCAAGAAGTTGAGAGATAATTGCGGAGGGTTGGTTGTTGTGGATGATGACACAACTAAGTTCGTGCAACTTCAATGGGCTAGACTTTTAGTGAGGACGGAAGGGAAAGATTTACTTGGGTTGTTACAGTTGGTGGTGGGTTTCTTATGTTTTGCAATCCAACTATGGTGGGAAGTGCCACCTTGGGTGACGATGGTGGTGCCATTGCAAGGGAAGGAATGGTCAAAGGTTAGAGATGAGGAAGGTTTGGATTCACATGTGGAGAGTAGCGTGGGGTCATTGCTGGAGCAAGTGTAAACGCTAGGGGATGGAGCAGTGGGACCAATTGGTGAAGGTAGAGCTGAGCAGGTGGGAGTTGTTTCTGATCTGTATGGCATGGGTATGGTCGAGAGTGCCGAGGTAGGTGCAGGAAAAGATGGGAAGGGGAAGTGAGTAGTTGAGGATACGGGTGTTTGTTCAAATGTTGGAGTGGGATTGAGGAAAGGAAGTGAGCCTAAAGTATTTTGGGCCAAGTCGGACAAGGTAAGAAACAATGAGCAATTGAGAGCCTAGGTTTCTTGTCAACGAGTTGTTGTTAACATTGGGCCCGTGGCCTAGGAGGGCCTTAGAAAATGCCATTTTTTGGGGGTTTTAGGGGTCGATGGGCCTGGAGGCTAGAGCCAGGCCAACTATCTAGCCGTTAGTAATGTGGGCTTGGCCCAAATATCTATTGCGGGAGGCTTAAATGGGGTTAGGGCTCCTGTTGTTGAGACTTCGTGTTTGGAGAGGAGGCTTGTTGAAGAAATTCTCGGTGCTGCGCTGTTGGCTGAAGCAAGAGGGAAGTCTGGAGTAGATGAGTCCTTATTGGAGGAAGCTTCCAAGTTCTCCCATTCCGAGTCTTGCTTTTTTCTTAGCCTTGGGGGTCGGGGTTTTTTTTTTTTCTTTCTGTGGAGGGAAAAAAGATGGTGATTGTCGATCGAGACATTGTGGAGTTCGAGGGGCCATCCTTTATGAATAGAGAGGGGTCGGTAGACCCGTTGAAAGTAATATGGGCAAATGGGAGTGAGAGGGGAGTTTCGATCGATCTGAAAGAGGGAGCCAAGGAGTATGATGGGAGAGTGTTGTTGACAAAAGACGTGGAAAGAGTTTTAGAGGAGGAAGAAGGGAGTGTTTTGGGTTCGTGGATGAACGATAGTTTCGTGAAACTCTACTATTGTCTAGGTATGCCTACTAAGGGGCTTGAGGGGGAAATTTTGTTGCTTTTGAGAAGAATGGAAGAAAGAAAAATTATTAAGGGTAATTCACCCGGAAAAAAAAGGAAAATCCAAAAGGTTTCTAGATTAGAAAGGGAATTGAAAAAACTCAAGTGCTCAGTGAATTATAATGGTGCTAGAAGGAATGCGAGGATACTTCAGCTTGCTAACTGAAGTTGTGTTTTGTTTGGTGTTGAGAAGTAAGTGAGGTTTTTCTATGCTTGTGTAATGAAGTTAGGATTATTATCGTGGAACATAAGAGAGGCTAATGATTGTGAGAAAAGAAAGGTGATCAAGACGTTGATTAAGGATCAAAAAGTGGATTTATTGTGCTTGCAGGAGACTAAGATGCAGGAGGTGTCAAAGAAGATTGTTAGGAGCCTCGGCATGGGAAGATGTTTAGAATGGGAGACCATCAACTTGAGGGAAGCCTCTAGAGGAGTGTTGGTCTTCTGGGATAATAGGGTGTTACAGTTATTGGAGGTGAAAGTGGGGACTTTCTTAGTGTCTTGTCGGTTTAAAAGTTGTGAGGATGATTTTTGTTGGAACTTCACTGGGGTTTATGGTTCTACGTTGAAGAAAGAGAGAGAAGATTTCTGGGATGAATTAGGTGCAGTGAGAGGGTTATGGGGTGGCCCTTGGTGCTTAGCAGGTATTTTAATGTGGTTAGGTTTCCTATGGAAAACAGTAGGAGAGATAGACTAACCTTTACAATGAGGAGATTCTCGGAGATTATCGAGAATTTAGAGTTAAGGGGCCTGTCTTTGCAGGGAAGCTCTTTCACTTGGAAGGGTGGGTTGAATAATCAGTCTCATTCTAAGCTTGATTGGTTTCTGGTCTAGAATGAGTGGGTAGGTCACTTTACAGGGGTTGTGCAATGTATTCTTCCTAAGTCGATTTCAGATCATTTTTCAATTCTTCTAGATGGGGGAAGAGTGAGGAGAGGCCCAATGCCTTTTAGATTTGAAAATATGTGGTTGAAGGAGAAGAGTTTCAAGAATAAGGTGTAGGCATGGTGGGAAGTTCTTAGTTTTATAGGGTTTGATAGCTTTGTGTTGTCAGCTAAGTTGAAAGCTCTAAAGCTGTTATTGAGAGATTGGAATAGGTTGGATTTCGGTAAAGTGGAAGTCAATAAGGCTTTGGATTTGAATCAGGTGAACTTCTGGGATAAAATAGAGTTAACCCAACCTCTTATTGTTCATGAATTGGAAACAAGGAAAGTAGCAAATGAGGACTTTAAAAAGTGGGTTTTTTTGGAAGAATTTCGTGGAGGCATAAATAAAGGAAGTTTGGTTGAAAAAAGGGGATAGGAACACTAGTTTCTTCCATAAGATGGCTAATACTCATAGGAGGAAGAACATGATGTCTCAGGTTAAAATAAATGGTTCTTGGTTAATAGAGGAGAATGAGATTAGAGATGGGGTGGTGAAAGAGTTTAAGTTGTTGTTGTCTGCTACAGGAGAATGGAGACCCAACATAAGTGGGACGTCTTTTGAGAGGTTGGAGGAGGCTGTGGAAATAGCTAAGCTGGAGGAGCCATTTTGGGAGCAAGAGGTGCTGAAAGCTCTTAAGGGCTTTTGTGGAGACAAAATGCTTGGGTCTGATGGTTTTACTATGGTTTTTTTTGGACATTTTCTTGGGATTTTGTGAAGGGGAAGGTTATGGGGGTTTAAGGGAGTTTCATGACCATGATCGATTTGTTAAAAGTCTGAATGCAACTTTCCTTATTTTGATCCCAAAAAAAGGGAGAGTAGAAGACTTAAGGGACTTCAGGCCTATTAGTTTGGTGGGAGGGTTGTATAAGTGGCTGGCTAAAGTTCTATCCAATAGGCTAAAGCTGGTGGTGGGCAAGGTGCTCTCTAAGGCTCAAAATACCTTTGTGGAAGGAAGACAAATTATGGATGATGTCCTTGTTGCTAATGAAGTTATAGACTTGATTTTGAAAAGAAATGAAAGGATAGTGATGTGTAAGTTGGATATAGAAAATGCATATGATCATGTAGATCGATCCTTCTTATTTTCAGTCATGAGTATGATGGGTTTTGGGGAGAAATGGATCCAATGGATGCAGTGGTGTATTTCCACAAACAACTTTTCTATTCTGATTAATGGGTCTTCTTCAGGTTTCTTTCAAAGTTCTAGGAGGTTAAGACAGGGGGACCTCACTTCTCCCTACCTTTTCGTGTTGACTATGAAAGCTCATAGTTGTCTCCTAAGGAGTGTAGTAAATGAGGGTTTTTTGTTAGCTTGCAAGGCGAGGAGTATAGGTGGTGAGTAGGTTCAGGTGTCTCACTTACTTTTCGTTGATGATACTTTGGTTTTCTGTGGGGCTTCTAAGGAGCAATTGTTGTATTTAAGTTGGATTCTAATATGGTTTGAGGTCATGTCGAGGTTGAGAATTAATCTGGACAAAAGTGAGCTAATTCTGATGGGTGGTGTGGAAAACGCAAAGACTTTGGCTGCAAATCTTGGGTGTAAGGTTGGAAGTCTTCTGTCCACTTATTTGGGATTGCCTTTAGGTGCGCTTCATATATCTATGACTGTATGGGATGGAGTGCAGAAGAGAATGCGGAAGAAATTGGTTGGGTGGAAGAGCCAATACATTTTCAAAGGAGAAAGGATCACTTTTATTCAAAATACTCAGATTGAGGATGAAACAAATTCAGAGGGATTTTTTGTGGGGAGGTGGGGCCCTTGAGCGGAAACCTCATCTTGTTTGGTGGGGTTTGGTTGCCTAAATAAAAGGAAAGGGGGGTTGGGGGTGAAGTGTCTTTCTACCTTAAATAAGGCTTTTTTGTGTAAATGAAGTTGGAGATTTGCAAATGAGAGAGAGACATTTTGGAATCAAGTGATTAGAGGAAAGTATGGGAAGGAGCAAGAGGGTTGGTGTTTTAAAGGAAGTGAGGGGTGGGTATGGTGTGGGGTTGTGGAAAACATTTAGGAAGGAGTGGACTGTTGTAAGCAGTATGCTCTATTTTGTGGTAGGGAATGTGCAAATGGTGAAATTTTGGAAAAATAGATGGTGTGGGGATGAACCTTTATGTGTTTATTTTCCCTCTTTATTTGCTTTAGCTATCTTCTAGGATGTTTGGGTAAAAGATGTGTGGTGTTCCAATGAGAGTGGGGGGAGTTAAAACTCGCATTTTTTTAGACCGTTTAATGATTGGGAGATGGATGAGGTGTGTAAGTTTTTTTTTAGCCTTAATGGGAAGAGAGTTCAACAAGCAGTGGAAGATAGGGTGATTTGGAGAGACATTAACTATAGGAGGTTTTCTGTTTAGTTTGTCTACAAATCATTAGTCTTTAGCCCTCCAACCTCTTTTTATTCGTCGGCCATTTGGAAAGTTTATGTGCAACTTAGGGTAAGTTTTTTTGGGTGGGAAGCAACGTGGGGAAAAGCTTTTACCTTGGATCAACTTCAGAAGAGAGGATGACCTTAAGCGAATATATGATACATTTGTCAAAGAGACGAATAATCAATAGATCACATTCTTCTTTACTGCGCCAAGGCAAGAACTCTTTAGGCGTTGCTTTGCTCTCTTTTTGGGGTGCAGTGGGTGCTGCCAGCCGCAGTTAAGACGACACTTTTGGGATGGGATTTTGTGGGAAAAAAGAGGAAGAGATTTTGGAGAGCAAACCCTTTATTATTTTTTTAGACGGTTTGGAAGGCAAGGAACAAAGTTGTTTTTGAGGAAGAAGAGTTGTCAATCCAAAGACTTAAGAATTCTTTTGTATATTTCCTATGGTTGGAGACGAAACTGTTTATAAAAGATGGTCCTTCGACTTTAGTTGATTTTATTAATTGGGTAGGAACCCATTGAGGGTGGGGTTCGGGCTGCACCTCCGTCCTTGGCTTCCAGCTAGGGAGTGGGGGGTGTTTTCTTCTTTGTAATCTTTTAGTCGTTGCTTTGGCGGTTTTTTAATGCATATTTTTTCCTTTGCTTATAATATATATATATATATATATATATATATATATATATATATATATATATATATATATCAAATGGTTGGACAAATGGAAAGAGGTGGTGTCTTATAAATTTTTGGGTTAATAGTCTTGTTGGCACATGATTTATGAAATCAATTGATGCATCTAATACAATAAAAAATAGGGAATTAATGTTCGAATATCTTGATGAGGTGGTTGAAGAAATTTGAGAGGAAAATGTTGTGCAAGTTATCACTAATAATGCCTTTAATTATGTGAATGTTGGAATGAGACTTATAGAAAAGATGAGAAGATTGTGATGGACTTCTTGTGGTACACATTGTATTGATTTGATATTAGAGAATGTTGGAAAGTTAAATGTTCATGTTAATACACTTTTACGAGCTAGGTAAGTAGTGAAGTTCATAGATGGACATACCTAGGTTCTTAACTTGATAAGAAACATTTACAAAAAAAAAATAAAAAAAATCATGAACTTATTCGTCAAGCAATTTCACAATTTGTTATTGCATTTCTTACTCTCCAAAGTCTTTATAAGCAACAACAAGCTCTTATAACAATGTTTTCCTCTAAATAATGGTGTTCAAGTACATAGCCAAAAAGGTAGAAGGTGTAAAAGCTTGAAGCATAGTGTTGTTTGATTCAAATTTTTGGCCTCATGTTGCTTTTTGTATAGAGACCATTATTCCATTATTTAATGTTTTGAGAGAGGTTGATTTAGAGAAAAGGCCAACCTTGGGTTATATTTATGAGTTGATGGACTTAGTCAAAGAAAAGATTGCATTTAATTGTGTGGACATGGAGAAAAATAGATGCAAGATGGATTCTGCAACTTCATCAACCTTTATATGCAGTAAGTTATTATCTTAATCCTTAATTGTGATATGAAGATAAGTTCTCTAATGTAGATAAGGTGAGGAAGGGATTATTTGAATGCATGGATAAGATGTTGGATTATAAAAAACGTTTAAAAGTTAACATTCAGTTGGACTCATATAACCAAACCATGGGTGAATTTGGAAGTCCTGTTACAATTGATTCTCAAAAATTAAGAAATCCTACAAGTTGGTGGATGCGTTTTGGGGGTTCAACATCGGAGTTGCAAAAGTTTGCTATTCGAGTACTTAGCCTTACTTGTAGTGTTTTAGGATGTGAGAGAAATTGGAACACTTTTGAATCGGTAATACTTCCTGTAGACCCCCATTTAGGTCATTCTTTGCTGCAGCTGATTTTGCCACGTGGAAGAGCCCCAGCGAGCCACGTGTCACTCTCAGATTGGTTGTTGAGGAATTAGATTGGTGGTTTGGAGGACCGATGAGAGGTCGACACGTGGCAATGAAATTCTAGAAGATTCCTGCATGCCGTTAGCAGGAGCGGAGGAGAGAGAGGCTGCAGGTGGTGGTGTTTTTGGTGGCTGTCTTTGCAGGTGGTTAGAGGGGCAAATCCGGGAGAAAAGAAGGAGATTTTTTTTGGCAGAGTGAGGCAGCTGGAGAAAAGGGGGTGCGTTTCTGTTTTGGAGAGGTTTTTTTTGCTGCGGAAGAAAAAGGGAAAGCTGGAGAGTATTCTTGAGGGGGGGATCCGGTGAGCTTCAAAAAGGAGGAGAGGCCTCCATTAACGACTGTGAGAGATTTTTCTGCGAGGTTTCGTGGGTGTCTCCATTGCTGCAAGGGGAAGCAAGTTTTTTTGTGGAAGCAGAGAGGAAAGAAATATAGTAACTAAGCTAAGAGTGTCGAAGAAGAAGAAAGCTTACCAAATCTTTGGAGGATTAAAGGAAAGATTCAGGCATGGTTTCTTTGCATATTCCTTACTCCCACTTCCTCATTGTCACTGGTTTTGATAGTTTCATCTTGCTATTTGAATATCGTTGTTTTATTTTATTGCACCTTGAGCTGTGTGAAATCTGAGTTTTTTTTATTACTCTGTTTCGATTCTTTCCGGGTTTCTTAGACTCCTTTGATAAATGACTGCTGTGTCGATTTGTTTTATTTTATTTAGCTCGGTTTTTTTTCATTAATCATATTATTACTCCATGTTTCATCCACCCGTTCCGAGTCCTCTGATTAATACATGAATCAGGATCTGGTTCAAAAGCCTATTTGTTTTCCCGTGGTTATGCTTTGTTTGTTTCTTTTTCTTTTCTCTGTTCATGGATGCTGCAAAGTCGGAATGTCAAATCTATTGGATATGAGGGAATGTAAGAGATAATTGGTTTCTGCTAATGGTGAGCGCGTGGGGGCGTTTGATCCTGTGGAAGCAACACCCATCAGAAATTGAACTCCCTTTTCCACTCGTGCAACCACCTGTTGTATAATATCAAACTCCCTTCATTTCTTTCTCGTTTTCATGATCCTTTGGTGACTCCGTTGAGTACAGCTCAAGATCAGCTCTCACTGGCGCGTCATTTGTTCCCTGTATTGGACTGCTTTCGGCTTGTTTCAGAGCAACTGGATCTAATTCAGAGCCTCAAGGGAAAATTCTGGGGATTGTTTCTATTGGGATTTTATTGCTGCCACTAATGAGAGAAAGTCACTCTCAAACCCGGGTGTTGACTCGAATCTCCCAATGACTGGAAGCCACCTTCAACCATGGTTTCTAAAAGGGTTGAAAGAAGCATGGCCTCTCAATCTCTGGCTCCTTTGCATGTCCCAAGGCATAACATACCAGGCTTTGAACCAGCTCATGTGAGCGGATCGGATTCACTAATACCCATTTCCCCAGTGTTTCTAGGTTCTGGTTCACAGCAAAGGGCAGTGGGTAATTCTGGGGTGGTTCCCTTTGCCTTTTATCCAACAGGTCCACCTATTACGTTTCTTACAATGCTGCCAGTTTACAATTTCCTAACTGAGCCAGGAGCTACTGATGCAATGACAAGACATTTTGGAGGGGATAATGGGGTGGATAACAGTGATTCTGGTTAAAACTTTGATTCATCTGAGGGGCTTGATCAGTTTGGGAATTTAAACACTTCAGGTTGTATGAGAAGAGCAGTTCCTGTTGAATCCTCAGAGGTGCCAAAGTCCGATATTCTTAACAGTGATTTTGCCAGCCATTGGCAGAATTTGCAATATGGGAGGTATTGCCAAAGTCCACACTCCCATAACCATATCATACCTACCATTCATCATCATCCTCCCTATCGTCTAATCCATCTTCATTTTCATCTCTGTTATTTCCCACGTACAAGAAGTCCCATTGTCCTAGCCACTTTTCTCTAACCACTTTTCTAATTCACCATACCCATTTCCATACCCCATGCATATCACCACCCTTATATATCCACTTACCCATTTTTCCTACCACATTTCTCTCTCTATACCCACATGCTTACTTCTCACCCATCTCTCATACCCATCTCCCTCATCACCCTTCAAATTTCCACTTTCCATACCCACCCACCAAGTTCGCTCCTCCCATTAGCTCCCCCACTGTCCGTTCCCATCGGCTTATTTTCTATCCTACCCATGTTCATACCCATCGCTCATACCCACTGAGACACTTCCTTCACTGCCCTCCATCATTCATTCACCCATGACAATCCAAAATCCTTGTAAGCCATCCAATTTCTATCATGGTGAGTGGAGTCACATGTTGCCCCGCTTCCTGGGCCGACTGAATTCAGATTTTCGTAAGATGGCAGTTGCAGCAAGGGAAAGTTCCAGGTGGCTTCTTCTTGAAATGATTAAGGAGAAGAAAAGTTCAGGGTCAGTTGAGAAGAATGAGCAGAAGCTTGGAGACCTGCTGCTTAAGAAACTAAATGGGTCAGAGCAGTTCAACGGGAAGCTTTTCCCGGGTTCAGAATTGCTAGGAACAAAGGATTATCAGGTGAAGCGTCGATTGGGAGGGGGAAGCCAGTGTAAGGAGATTCAGTGGTTGGGGGAGGGTTTTGCTTTGAGGCAATTTTTTTGGGGAGATTGAGCCATTGAATTAAGAGATTTCTTCTCTGTTGTCACTTTCCCACCCCAACATAATGCAGTACCTTTGTGGATTTTATGATGAGGAAAAGAAAGAGTGCTTACTCGTGATAGAGATGATGAACAAGGATCTTCACAGTCAGATAAAAGAAAATTGTGGACAAAGGAAGCGTATTTTGTTTCCTCTCCCGGTCAGGGTTGATCTCATGCTTCAGATTGCCAGAGGCATGGAGTATCTTCACTCTATGAGGGTCTATCATGGAGATTTAAACCCTCCTAATATTTTTCTAAAGGCAAGGAACTCCTCCACTGAAGGTTACTTCCATGCAAAAGTTTCGGGTTTTGGGCTATCGTACATCAAGAATCACATTTTTTCTCGGAGCTCCCCAGGCCAGAATGGAACTGACCCTCTCATTTGGCATGCACCAGAGGTTCTGGCTGAGCAAGAACAGCTAGGAAGTAGTTGTAGTTCCAAGTTCTCAGAGAAAGCTGATGTTTACAGTTTTGGAATGCTTTGTTTTGAGCTTCTGACTGGGAAAGTTCCTTTTGAGGATAACCATCTTCAAGGAGACAAGATGAGCAGAAACATAAGAGCAGACTTTGGGTGATCAAAGTGTGGATGCCAGTGTGTCTCCGATTTGGAGGGTCTGTCTAAACAAGGAGTTGCATCTGCTTCACGGTTATTGAAGATGTTTTCATTTGCGTGCTAGCAATGAGACCCCGAAAAAAAAATTCTGCAAAGCTCCATTTGAGGTTTAACTGGGTGATATTGGTTAAATTTTGATCCTGGCCTGGATCCATCACCCGGATTTTTATTCCTGGTATAAGAACAGCTTTTGGCAAGGTCAAAATCAATTGCAGTGTTGTTCTTCGCTGCAGTCATGGCAACCCTGTCACATTCCGATCCCAGGCGCCGATATTCATGGTGGTAGGACAGCCACATCAGTCCAAAGAATTCAAATGGCTTCCGGAAAATCTTACAGATATGGATGTCAAAGTCAAAGCAATGATCAAGCTCATTGAAGAAGATGCAGATTCCTTTGCACGGAGGGCTGAAATGTATTACAAGAAGCGTCCAGAACTAACGAAACTGGTTGAGAAGTTTTACCGAGCTTATAGAGCATTAGCCGAACGGTATGATCATGCAACGGGGAAGCTACGCCAGGCCCATCGAACCATGGCAGAAGCGTTTCCTAACCAAGTACCTTATGTACTGGCTGATGACTCACTCTCAGTTTCTACAACCCCTGGGCCCGAGCGGCTCTCACCCTGTTTTATCTTTAATAAGATTGATGGGTTGATTAATGGGTTGCAATTGAGTCACTAAACGGCGTATCCTAAGCTGGTCAGGATTGTCCATGAAGTTGATGGGATTATGGGCTTGTTCAAGTCAGAGGAATACTTGCCAGGTTTTGATCCGTTACTTGCAGGACCCGCAGGTGAGAATTCGGGCAGAATGGGCACCACCAGGGCAGTTACATAGCATTCCCAGCTGCACCCTTACATGGCCACCGATTCGTACTGACACATTGACAAAGCCCATAGATTTATTGATGCTTAACAAATTCAAAGAAGGAAGCAGAAAAGCATGGCTGAAATTATGGGAGGGAATGGTGATGTCGAGTCCAAGAATGAAGAGGCAGATATGTACAGAAAAGGGGACTGAAACAAGTGACAACGCAGTATTAGATACAGCCCGGGGCCCCATTCATACCCGGCCATGCATGGCCACCTTTAGTATTGGGCCACTGTTGAGCCACGTGTCCCACTCCTCTACACTCATGCAAACTTTTGAAAATAGATTTCCAGAAAAATCTCCTTTTTTTTTACATGGTCTTAAATCTTCATTTCTTTTATTTATTATTATTTCTTGGTTTTGAATAAATCCCATTTCAATAAATTATTTCTTACCATTCTTTTTATTAAGCATGAATTATTTTATTTTTTATTTATTTTATTTTTATTTTATTTTATTTGTTTATTCTTATTTTTTAGTTGTTTTATTTATTTATTTATCCTATTTATTCATTGTTATCATTATCTTTTTCTTTAACTTTAAATATTGCCCATCTTTTCAATAAAAATTTGTCGTCATCATCTTTGACATGTAATTTTAACAACTTCCATGATTTTAAAATGTATTTAAAAATAAGCAAGAATCAAATTTTGTAATTCCTAATGATGGAATTTACGGATTTGGTTCGTGCAAAATAAACGGGCTTTGGTGGGGGCACTACATATGAGATTCCATGATTGATTGATTATTTGGTTGACTTGTTTGCCATGCATGACTGACTTATTTCTGTTCCTTGACTTGCGCATAAATTATAAATGTTCCTCGTTCACTAATCCTGCTTCATGATAGCGCATTTAGTCACTGGAGATCCAGGTACGCATCCACTTCCACCTTGGTTATCCTCTATTGCATTTTCTGATTCCCATATGTGCATGATTGATTCGGATATTTATTGATTTCCTCATCATTGCCACATCAGCTTCATTTTATTAGTAGAGACCCGACTTTAGGGACTTAGAGGGGTGCTACGGTCTTTGTCGTACCTTCCCGATAAGTAACCTGACCCCCGAACCCGATCCAGTTTTTCGTAGACCAACCTTTTTCAAAACAAGGAGTCACACTTAGGGTTTTTCTTTCTTATTTTGTTTACCCTTTAAAAATAAAACAAAAATAAGTGGCGACTCCAAGTCATTTTCAAAGAATCAATAAAAATCAATTTTTCAAACAATAAGTCGAGCTCGCCATCGAGTGGGAAACGCATTGAGCCGAAAATGCGGGGTCCACACTTCCATTTCCAAAAATTTTCTTACATATTTTTTATTCTAATGTTAAAAAACTTTAATTTCATCTCAACACATAAATTTGTTTTATTATTATTATTATTATTATTATTTGTAGATTCTAGTGAAACAAACTTGAACATAAGAGGTTAAATGCTCTAGTGTATGTGAGGTACAACACTAGATTAAGAGAGAGAAGTCTACAAAGAAAAAAAAATATTGATTCGATTTTGGTAGATAAGATTGATTCAAATAATGAATAGATTGCCGAAAAAGAAGCTCCCCTCATCCCATTTGATCTTTGTCGGCTTGAAGATAATGAACTATTCAATGTTGATGCAATTAGAGTTGTGTCATCCAAAGACCAATAGACTCAAACATCATTGTATAACATGATAGCTTCACATTCCAACAAAAGGAAACATGATGAGTTTGCAAGTGCTAAACATTTTAAGTTACAAATGTGATTATAATATTTACACCTAATTGATACTTTATGCTAGGTAAAAGTGGAGACAAAGGCAGAGAGAATGAGATGAATTTGACACCAATTCATGAAGGTGAAGAATTAGATGAAATGACATGATTTGATAGTGGAAACTTTCATACTATTGATACATTGAATGAGGATGATGATGACATTGGAGAGGAGAATTTAAGTTGAAACATTTTAGTCATATGTGTTCAATTCTATTTGTTATTTTGACTTAGTTGTGGTTTTTTGTGAAAGTATGGAACTAATATGATTTTTTTATGATTCTATTGAATTGTTTACATGTTTTCCATTTATGCTATTTTATTTTAATTTTTTGTATATTTTAATTTTTTTTAATTATAAAATAAGGATTTCAAAATGCTTATACCTCAATACTTGAGGCTTACGCCTGACCTCATAAACACAAAAATGCCTCATCTTAAGTTTTTGCCTTTCAAAACTTTGTAATTCATTCTCAACTTTTTCTTCTAATCAAACCAGAAAAAAACGGCTGCAAGTCACCGAAAAAACCATAAAAAAATCATTTGAAAAGTTTTTTACTACTCATTATAAAATTACTAAACCTGTTGTCTAGAAATTTTTTTTTTTAAAAAAATGACAATAACAACAAAACGACCCATATAACATTTATTTGAAAGGAAATGCAGGTGCAATGCAGATTGATGAAAGAGAGATGGAGTTATGATGCCTTGATACTAATTACAGAAGTAGGTGACAGAGTTGGTATAGGTTTCTCTCTAACGCTGACGCGTCCACCGATTATTACTCACAACCGTGTGAACATATCCTTTGTCGCCAAGTTGCTGAATAGTGAACCACAGCCCATGTTCGCATTTATACGGACATTAAGGGAGGAAAAGGGAGAGGAAAAGAATGCATTTCCGACGCTACATGGAATTCAATACACAAAGATGGTTCTACAACTTCATCTACTGTACAACTACAATGCAAAAGAGAAAGAATCAAGGAATTAAAAGAATTACAGCTAAGCTTCCCTCTGCCTCTAAATCACATCATCTTCACTTTCATGGAGCTTTCCTTTCCTTTCTTCTTTTTAATTCGTAAATTAAGTGAATCCTTCTGTGCCATTCCTCTGAAAAAGAGCTTCTTTAGCTGCTAAACAGTACACGTGTTCACCCGACTAGATTCATAATGCCATTCAGGTAGCAGCTGGCTTTCAACATTTAATGGCATGAGACTAAGTACTGAGACTAAGTTTGGGAAGATTGTGCCAACTCATTACTTTCATCTGTTGGTGCTGGAGGAACCGATGACCCAGTTGGAGCACTGCTTGATGCTGATGGGGTATACTTCCTAAGAAGCCTTTCTTTGTTTTCCTTCCACCATTCTTCTGCCTGTTGGCCGCCAAACTTCCGTTTGCTGTAGAAACATTGGAGAAATGTGAGGTTGTGATGGGAGAGAAAAACTAAGGAAACCCAATATCGTTCAGGACCAGATGGCTTTAGAGATTATAGTGCAAGAATGTTGTCCCATGTGCTTCATGAAAATAATTAAAATCATTAGCTGTGTTGATATTGCAGTCATTCAGCGATTAGAAGGTGGTACACAGAGAGAAGGCCCAAAGTGACATGGATAGAATTATAAAGAATGGACTGAAATGGGCAAGGAGGGAACAGAGTTATTGTATGGATCCCAATTGGACATAGTAAGACGCTAAACATAATAATAGAATTAGTTATATTAGTTCATCCATACATATTTGTCATTTCAAGAATGTTTTTTGATCCTTACAATATAACACAATTGCTAATATGACTACAAAATCATGCCAAAAACAAATATTTTTCCCAAGAATGTAGCCAATTAAGAATAATTTGTATATATAACCTATAGCATAGATCTTCCACACACATGCACAGTTGAAAAACCATCTATATACATACCTGAATCTAACTCTCTTGAAGATCTTGGTACCATTTTTGAGTGCAATGAAAGTCACATAAACACCAGGCTCAAATTGTTCAGTACTTTCTGGTTCTCCTTCATATTTTGCTGCTGATCTTGAGCCATTTTCTGTGCTTTGTTGAGGCACAGCATCTCTTGTAATTGAAATGGATAATTTACTGCTGTCCTGTACAGAACTTTCACCATTCTGTGATAGGTCTGTAAGCCCTGCAGCATTTACATGATCCTCCACACCCAAGGGATTGGTAACAGAGGCATTTTTCTGGTCAGATTCCAAGTCTGCTGGTAAAGAAGATGAAAATTCGGCTGCTTGAGTTCCACTGGTATTTAGAAAAGCTTCAATTTGAGTTTGCATAGATTTAAAGGTTTCACTGTCATAGACCTCAGGAGGTAACTGCTTTTCCATTTCTTTAAGCTGAGTCACATGAAAAGCAGCAAGCATATAGGCCAGTTAGCATGATGCAATTTGTCACAAAAACACTACGAAGATGAACACAGTTTTTCATCTACGTCACTGTAGTTATTTCTCACAGATAAACCATCCAACGCACATTATTTTGTATTAGAAAGCTTGAGTATTCTACTACTCTACATCTTCCAGAAGAGGATCTTTAAATACCTTGAGCCTACACTAGCAGAAAAAAAGGAGCATTTCTGACACTATGATAACTGTGAACTAGTTAGTAAGCTCATGAGCGAGGACATTAATAATGGCGTGTTTATTAGCAGCAAGCATGACATGCATCACATGGGAGTTACTGCAGGTATCAGGCTCCATGGGTGTACTGCCTTTGCTTTTTTATTTTTATTATTATAAAAAATATGCAATTTGTCATGCAGAAAGTTATTTCATCATATGCAGACCAAAAGTTAACAGTTGGATCATTTTTAAAGTGAATCGGCACTAAATTCGTGGATTCATGAGCACTCTCAAGATAATCCTATAGAAAAATGCTTATTGAGGCTTCAAATGTCAATTCCAAGGAGGACTCACAAACATAAATCACCAGACCAAAGCAAAAATTTCAGGTAATGGTGAACCCTTCCTGTATAACTAAGAGCTTTTTGTCTTATTTTCTCATAGAAATATCATATCATACTTATTCATCATCATCACGCACACACTCACACATATAGAAAGGCTCATATAAATACCTCTCTAGGCGCTCAAAATCTTAAACTTATCAACAGAATAACGAATGAAAAGATATTCATATTTGTATTCTTTCCTCGTATTTGGTTTGGCCATTGTAGGGTATTATGATCTATACATATTCTTAATCCCTCTTAGGGAAACTCATATCCATGCACCTATATCTATATCATTAATAAGATCAACACGAAAGAGGGAAATCAAGCCACCAAGGATGAAAACACATTATCCTCTTTTCATTATGTTGATTTGTCTTACTTTTGCTTCAAGTCTAAAACTACAAATGGACCATATTTCATTATTTCATCACTACAACTAACTTATCACATTTGTTTTATCAGCATTAAAATTTTTTCATTTTTATTGACAATCATGCAATTTGAAATGGTTTTTTGTTTTTCCTTACCAAAAAAGTTAATGAATCTTTTGAATGAAAAGTAAACCTATGCTAAGATGGGATTGACAACTTAAAAGAGTTTGATTTCTTGAAAAAACCAGTTCTTGCCAAAACAGTTGATGCAAGTATACCTGTGTTGTGATGGACTTGACAACTTCCTTTGCTACCGTGCATTTAGAAGATTCCTCCAGAGCCAACAAGTCAGCTTCTTGAGCATTTTTACGTAATTTCTGAATCTCTGCATCTTGACCTTCTGACTTCTGCTTCAAACTTCTAACCTAAAGTCAGGGAAATGAAAAACTAAGCTAGTACCAAGGCATTGCAAAATGAAATTAGGTTCAGAAGTTTGAAAAAATGGACCAGTACAATGATTCAAATAAGCTTAACTACGAAATAGAATTCTCTTACTTGGTTTTGCAGCTTTGTTACTTCTTGATTTAGTAGCTCATTTGTCTTCTTGAGACTATCAATTACACTCCTTGAAAATACAGGACCAGCAGAGCGTGGAGGGCTTGGTCTCCTAGAGTATGGTGAAACAGGTCTTGAGAATGCCGGCTGAGGTGGAGGTGGAGGTGCAGTCTGAGGTGATGCTGTAATAACAGGCTTTAAAGCATTTTGAAGAGCACTCAGTGAACTTGGAAATGCAATGTCTTTAAGAAGTGATGGACCTTGGGAAGATTGGATCATGGGAGAAGGATCTGGTCTTGGCCCAAACCTTCCTGGTTTAAATTCAAAATAATTGATTGGTCCAGGAGACATCAGAATCCTTGCAGACCTTACCTCTCCTCTATCTGACCTGATTGTTGCATCTATTGAACGGCGGGGGACAGTGTTTTTCCTATTAAAAATAGAGGCATTTCCAGCCTCAGCTGCTTTGAGTTTTGCATAGCAAGGGTCACATACTCGATGCGGTTTGCCTGGAGTTGGAGCCAATGCAGCTTTTAATGCCTTTTTGGAACTGCAAGCATGGCAATGCACCAGCCCACAGTTGTAGCAGTTGTGCCGCTTCCTGGTAAAACCAAATGCCTGCCTGCAACCAGAGCAAACTGATTGGTCTGCTCCAGAGACCCACTTATGAATGCAAATACTTGCAGTGAAATTGGAACCACATGATATGCTTTTTACATTCCTATCTTTTAGCGCTTCGACAAATGTTGGAGATCTCCGATCTTCTGTGTCCCCATGTCCCAATCTTCCATTGGCACCTCTTCCCCAAGTGAATACTTCACTTCTTGATGTCAGCACAGCAACATGATAGGCCCCACATGAAATTTCTTCAACAAACTCACCGACCAATTTATCTTGTACCAAACAAGGTAATCTCCCATCAGAAAGTGGATTTCCTAGTTGACCATATGCAGTACCACCCATTGTGAACACATGTCCTGATGTAGTGAGGGCAACAGTCATAGTATGTCCACATGCCAGCTGATGGAAATTATAGTCAATAAGTGCAGAGACACAAGTCGGAAGCAGGTAAGTTTCCTTGCTTCCATGACCTAAACGGTGTTTATCACCATCACCCCAGGTGAACAACTTTCTAGATGAAATATTTGTACCAGACTGGCTCATAACCTCTATGATAGCCGCTGTATGCCATACTCCACATGCAACCTTAATCGTCTTAAGTCCACTTAATATTTGAACCTCCCTTGGATATGGAACACTTTCTCGATCTCCATGGCCTAGAACACCAAAAGTTCCATCACCAAATGTAAAGAGTTTCCCATTGGAAGTTGCCAGTGCTGAGTGCCATGTGCCACATGCAACAGATAAAACCTGAAGTCCTTCTAAAGGACCAGAAACTCTTTTTGGTATCCAGTGGCTAACATCAGTGCCATGACCAAGAAGTCCAGCATTATGAGTACCATCACCCCAGGTAAATAAATCACCGGATGTAGATACAGCACATGTATGATACTCACCACATGCAACAAAGTCCACATTATTTACTGCTAGAAATTCAACAAGATGAGGGCGACTGAAGTCGTTATCTATTCCATGGCCAAGTCTCCCACCAGATTCCTCCCCCCAGGTGAAAACTTCTCCTTGCCTGGTAACAAGAGCAACATGCCGAACACCACAAGCAATCTGATGAACATCTAGAACCACATTTGACTCCAAGGATTTTGGAGTCAGAACATCTATTTTTATAGGGAATGGGCTCACTGATCCATCAGGTAAAACCCCATCACACCATACCTCTCCCCAGACATAAACATCACCCAACGATTCTATGTCATCTGGTCCAGAACCTTGACTTGAGCAGCTAGGAGTGCTCGAAATACTAATCCGGAAACCATCCACTCCACTTGTTCTTAGTTGCATATTTGTGCGTTCTGACCCCGCATCTGAGCTCGCCCAATTCAAAGAAGAGTCACGAGAACTCAGATCAACAGATGACCTACCACGAGCAATGCTTGAAGCAAAATCTAGATTTACACCAAATGGCCGGCCATTTTGAATGAAATCCCCACCATCATGGAACTGAAATAGCATAATATATCTTAAATAAATGATGAAAAAACTTAATAACATCTAATGGATATTCTGAGCAAAACAAACAAATTAAATAGATGAGCTGCCCTACATTATTCACTGTTGATAAGAGAATTTAATATTGAGTATGTTGCATCGTATGAAAAAATTATGCTTGATAATTAAATTATAGCATGCAAAACACCATGAGAATTTGCATCGAAGAAGTAAAATAAATACTATTCTTCAGTTATCCAAATGAGATCTATTAGGTTAAACAAAGACACTAATTAACAAACAAGGGATGTTGAAAAAATCACACATGTAGCATATGAAGGTACCATTCTTCTGTAAATAAATGTTTACACTGTTAAAACAACGTGTGAAAGGATTTCTGTGAACAGAATAACAAGATCAAGGATGCCAATATAGTTGTCCAAGGTTTACAAGATTAGAATCTACCAAAAGTGAGAACATCATCCTTGCATCAAATCAAATTTACTTGGAAAAACTTGTCAAACTGACAATTTCAGAAAAAGTGTAAAAACTTCTATAAAACTAAAGGGAATGAAAGGAGGCCTCCCCCCCCACAATACAAGTCACCAGATGAACTGAAGTAGCTGACCATAGTTTCCCTATAATTTGATAAGGACAGGTTGGCTTGGTTTTTCATCAAACCAATTTCAGGTATCATGGAACTCAATTGTAAACACACCTACACACGCGCACATGCACACATATTGTAGATGCAGGCCAGTAGATGAACCTACTTGTACAAAAGATAATGTAATGAGAACAATTCTTTTACCCGGGAAATTTGGATTTGTTACCCAAGTAGTGATCATAACTATTTTGAAATATAGCTATGAACATGTACTATAGTTTCTCAAGTGATGAAACACTAGAGAAAAGGTAATTTTAGCACTCAATTTGTTTTTGCATACAACCTCGTGAACTAAAATTCACGTACTTAAGGCAGAAAGCATGAAACATAGCCAAGGATACTCTGCAAAGTGAGGAACAATGTAATATAAGGAACTAAAGTACTAAGCATAAATATATTGATGTTGAAATGAAATTCTCACATCGGGAATGTCACTTCTGGTGCGCCTATTACGATGTTGTCCAGTAGAAATTAATGCCTGGAGACCCGCAAGCCAAACTTCAGCTTCAACTTTGTCCTTGCAGATCTATGGGTTAGAAACAGTTAAGATTGATTGACCGACTTATCATCAAGGTAATCAAAGTTGGCTTTTGACTTGAAAGTATTAAAGTTCAACTGAATAATCCCATTTCACTAACCAGATCAAGAGATCTTTCACCGTTATTGTATAGAAGTGAAAATGATAAATAATCTTTTTCAGGGCGCAAATATCTTCTAAAAACAGCCTGTAGACAATAACAAACAAGTGAAATCTGAGTCTCTTTTGTTTCTTGCAAATTGGAAGTCTTGGTAGCGCATTATACAAGAGTGTGTTAAATGAATGTCAAACATAAAAACTATTAGTTAGCTCTCAATCTACAGCATTACTGACAGTTCTCTGTCCAGGGATAATCCGTGATACAGAAGATAGTTTCAAATTTCTTTCTTCTCCATGTGAATACCAGATCAATGTCGTTTCATCCTGTGAATTACATCAGACTGTAAGCATTGACACATTTGAGGTTCTTGAAAAATATATCATGATTGTGCAAAGAGAAGTCAAAGACGAAACAGTCCATTAAGAAATAAGCAGGTTTGTTATTCAAACTCTAAAATATATAAATATAGTAATACAAAGGCCCATGGGCACATTTTATATTTATATATAATATACATTAGCCAATGCATCTATATGTATATACATAGGTCAAAACTTCAATCAGACAGGTGCAAGTTGATGAATAGTGCACAAGTATTTCAATTGGCCAAGGCCCATAAGGCCCATGTGGGATGAAAGGTGTTTAGAGCCCAATGCTTGGGCTGGGTTTTTCCAGCAGCATCGCCCATAAAATGGGCAGCAACTCCGGAGATGTTGGGTCTCCCATGAAGTCTTTGTTTGTTTGTCGTTGTTCTGTTTTTTTTTTCAATTACGGCAGAGGAAAGAACAAACGTTCTGAAAAAAAAAGGGGGCTGATTAAGAAGACATGGCGGTTCCTCCTCGTAACTGAAAATCTGGGTTATCTTCACCTGTGTTATGTTGGCTTTATGTCAAGGGTGCTCTTCATCATATGTGGAAAACTTATCTGGTGAGATTTATTGATTACTTGTAAGCGTGAGAATTGTTATGGTTGTTTCTCTTCCTCCATCTTTGTAATACCACAATTCTGTTGCTATAGAGTTGAGTAGATGATAGACACTATAACCTCTTATCATGCTACTCCTCACATGGAGTTGTTTGCAAACTACAAAGCTGGAGACTTTGGGGCAGTCTCAATGGGAAATTCTACTCACTCCTAGATTGTGGGGATGTATGATGTACGTCTTGAAACCAATGTTAGATTCTAGTTGACCTTGAGAGATGTGAGGTATGTGTAAGATTTGCTCCTTATTTTGCAATTGATAGGAAAGCATGTGAAAGTCATTTTGGTGGTGGTAAATGGAAACTTATTATGGGTTTATTTAGTGTTGCAGAAGGAGAGGTTTGTTCCACCCTGTACAAGACCCAAGGGAGAGTTTGCAAGAGTGAGTTGAATGCTTCATAGGATGTTTCCTTAGCAGGAGATCTAGATATATGAGCAAGAAAGAATTGTAAATTGTGGCAAAGAAGTCATAAATCCTTTTGTCTAAAAATGAATCTTTTTCTCCATGAGATCATTGTTTGCTTGGTAAACAATAAAGAGTTTCCTTCAATGGGACTTTGCAAAGGAAGATGGAGAAGCTAGAGTTGATCTATTCTGATGTTTGTGGACCTATAGATGTGGAGTCCCTTAGAAAAAATAAATGCTTTGCTCCTTTCATTCATAAAGCTGCCTGGAAATATGAATGTATTTGTTGAGAACAAAGGATCAGGTTTTCAGCACTTTCAATAAGTCCATGTCGTAGCTGCAAGAAAGACGGTTGAAAGTTGAAACTGAAGTGCCTAAGGTCTAATAATGGAGGTAAGCATATATCTCAAGGGAATTTGAAACTTACTATTCTAGAAATGGCACAAGACATGAGCAAACAGTACCTAGTACCAACAGTATAATGGCGCAGCTGCAAGGATAAGTCACGCTATCATTAAGAGGGTCAGGTGCACACTGAAAACTAAAAAATTGCCTAAGACGTTTTAGGGGGAAGCTGCCCAAACTGCATGCTTTTTAATACACAGGTCCTTATCAAATCCAGGGAACTTTGAGGCTCCCTAAAAGGTGTGGATAAGTAAGGATCTCTACTATTTTCATTTAAGCATCTTTGGATGCAAAGCTTTTGTGCATGTTCTCAAAGGACAAAGATCCAAGCTTGATGATAATGCAACTCTAGACATATTTGTTGGATCTGGTGATGTAGAATTTGATTCAACCTATGGGATTTAGCTAACAAGAAAATTATGGGAACTAAAGATGTAATCTTTCCAAAGGATCAAACCTTAGAAGAATTTGGCAAGACTAAGCAACCCAAAGGTACAGATGATGGCTTGACAAAGTTGATACCTATTCCTTCTTCATCACAATAGCCTAGACAAGAAGAGAGAGTTGATGAATCAGCATGTGATACGTCACATGAGCTAACAAGAGATAACAGTTCAGTTGAAATGTCTGCATAGGAGCCAATTGAGCGGGGGGGGTGGTCACTTCATTAAAAATTTTTAGTACTTTAGGTTAGGAGCCCAAGTATGTACTTGTGTTTTGAAAGGATTTACAGATGCCGATATAGTTGGTGAAGTTAACAGTAGGAGGCCAGCCTTCATCAAAAGATTGGGTGAACACATTGAGACTAATTAGAAATACTCTATTTATTGTCATTTAATTGGTTCTCTCTCTCTCTCCCTTTCTCTCCTTTTCCTTCTCCATCCACTTAGAAGTTTGCATTCCAGAATGTCAAATGCAGTTTTAGCAACAACCATGTATGACATAGAGACATGGTCTAATGGTTAGACTGACTACCATTGGTGTAAATAATTTTTTCAATTGGAAAGGAAATAATAACTTACTGTAGAGATTCTGAATGGACGAAACTTGGGCTTCCCTTTCCGGCTGTACTTGATTAGCTGAGTCCCTTTTTTCAAAGTAACAAGTGCCTACCAAAGAGAAAAATTCCAAACCCATGTAAAAGCGCCCAGAAACCAAATAAATTCAAATTTGAATGACTATCATGCCATAAAAGAACAGATGTCATGGGACCATGTTCTACACCATAATATAATCATTAGCATTCAGATTTTCAGAATGGCTACCAATTTTCATTCACTAACTACACACACTTCTATATCTATATATATATATATATTCTTTTTTACCTTTCTTCCCTTCTTCTCCTTTATGTGTGCTTTCCATTATTTTTATCATCCTGTTGCTGACATTTAGCTAATCCTTTCCCCTAGGCTACCCAAGTCTGGTTGGATACTCAAAGCAGCCCAAAACATTTACCCCAGTATTTGGATTTATCATTGTCCAGCCTTTTTTTTTTTTATAGTCATTTGGAAATTAATGTTCCTAAAATCCATCATCTGGAAATACAACTGCAAGCTGGCTTGTTCTCTTCTAACGCCTTGATCTGCATAACATTACAATACCCTTCATGCTGATACTGTTCGCAAATTCAAGCTATAGTATTTAAACTGCAAAACAGATCAGCAGGTCCATTAATGCCATCAACTAATCTGACTGCCAACAACATCTTGCAAGCTATTTAGTCCTTATAACTTTTGCCCTTCGCTTGTTCACACGGTCCTTTCAACTTCCTCCTTCCACTCTTTCTTTCTCTCTTTTTTTCTGCTTACCAAAGAAGCTTAAATTCGTTCGTTATTTTCACCAAATTTCTTTCCTTTCATTCATCACCAATTTTAACACGAGCAAATTGCCACATTCGGTAAGAAAAGAAAGCAAATTAAGATTTCAGATATGAGCCAATCTAATTTCCTACTCCACCTAATTCTTCATTTTCTAGAAATAACACAAAAGACTAGATTAAAAACTCCATTTTCTTTTAGTTTCCTAAATTTCCTCATCAACCAAACAAAGCTTAATAAATATTAGGGGAAAAAAAAACAAAAAGGGAACTCACTTGCTCGATGTCACGCTCAGAATTCCCATAACTAACAGGATCTGCCATTCCATCTGAAAAAATTCTATGGAAAGCACCGGAGAAAGGAGAAGCGAACTCGTCTCGACCAACTGCATCAGGTGCGGCGACTTCCGTGCCCCGGTCTTCATAGATGTAAATCTATTCTATTTCGGCCTATCATCAAATTCTCCAATCCTCAATATAGAAAATTGATCAACAAAAAAAACTTAAAATTCATGCAAACATCAAAACTAATTGGCACTCTTCTTCATCCATCAACAGCCTCGACATCAATCCGAAAATCAAAATGATCTACACCTCGAGCTATAAGTTCAATAATTTGGTGAAATTTCAATAAAAGTTGCTCTCTGTTGAATGTGTGAGCAGATTGAGACTCTGCACATTGCAAAGGAAATCCTAGAGAGAGGAGAGAGAGAGGAAAGAGCGAAATGACAGGTAACGGTTAATGTTTAACGGGAGCGATCTTGGCGCGCTTTTTTTGGGGGCATTCACCAAGTTTTTTTCTTTTTGTTTATTAGAAAAGATTGCGTTATTTATTGACACGTGGCATGACAAATGGACTCCTGATTGTTGACCATGGGATGTCCAGCTTCCACGTTTGTTTGGAGTATTGGGAAAAGTAAATTTTGATAATTTTTTTTCCAAAAAAAAAGCCAAAAAACAAATGAAAATAATAATAAACCAGTTTTAATGGCATATTTATTAAGGTTTGGAAAATAAGGTGGCCTTAAAATAAGATTTCAATCTTTTTATTTTCATCTCCATTCCTATAACCATATGCATGATTTTAACTTTCTATTGAATTAAAGTAAAAAAGAGGAGAAAAAAAAAAAGGTTATTTTCTTTGCTTCATATGATTGAAGAGTGTCTTTTATGTGTACTTTTAAACAATTAGCAATGTCACGTGTACAACTCGGGTCTCATATATATATCCACATTCATTTATTTGTACCACATACATGGTCTCATTATATGCCTTTCAACGGTTCAAATTGAAGTTTTGTAGGTACCAATTTCCGGACCTTGGTATTTTCTTACACAAGGGCATCTAAATACAATGGTGGTATTTGTTTTTTTACTTAATTCTAAATAGAACCTTAATGCTTAATAGTGTTAAATATTAGGTTGTTTGTTTTTATAATATTTTATTTTTATTAAGTATTAAAAAGTAAAAAAAACCAATATGTTATTTTTTCTATTTAGAAAAAGTTACATATTTTGGCTTTTTCTATTTACTAAAAAGTTTATAATAAGTCAAGAAAAAGTAGAAAAACAAACAACCTAAATTCTAAAACTAAATTATTTTCAGTAAAAAGCTAAAAGAACAAACACCACTTTGAGACAGGGCATTTTCACAAGGAGTAGATATATTGACCTCATCTATTTCCTTCATGATACTTGAGGGAGGGCTTATACAACATGCAACCATAGTGCACAATGGGTGTTGTTTTGTTAAGCTTCAACTCTGTTCAGGTGTAAAATGCAGCAATTACATTACCCACACCTAAAAGAATTGGGCAAAAGAAATAAAATAGTGAGACGTGTAAATTTCAGTCTTCAAAGGATTGCTGGATCTTTGTATCTCTTGAAAGTACTCTCTATATCCGCCATCACTTCTGCTGGCAGAGGCCGTTCTGTTGTCACAAAGGCATCGATATCTTCTTTTAGTTGGTCGACAGAAGTTGCACCAACAATCGAACTTGCCATAAATGGACGGTCTCGCGCAAATCCCAGGGCAAGCTGAACTAGAGTCAGCCCATGTTTCTTGGCCACCTTCGTATATTCTATTGTTGCTTCCTGAAATCCAGAACATGTTACATCCATCACAGAATTCAACTGATTATGATTTTGATTTCCCAATAGATATTCGGTTCAGGGGTCAGGAACTAGTCAACCAAGGATTGGTCAACAATATACAATACACTTAGAGATCAGAATAATTTGAAATTGTATGATTTTCTAATTAACTAGTTATATTTTATTTTCTTTCGTATTTTCTATGGTAAAACTAAACACGAGAAAATCATTTTCTCAATGCTTTTTTTTTCTTTTTTTGGTACTTTCTTGGAACCAAACATAGCATAATGGATTGCAAATAGCATAATGGATTGCAAAAAGCATCATACCACTTACCACCAATCAAATTTGGCTTAACAGTGAATGTGTGACTTTAGTTAGTTTCGAAATTTCAATCTTCCATCAAATTTCGGGATTTGGCACTTAGAAAACTTTTAAAATAGATTAAAAAGGAGATTAAAAAAAATTCACAAGTGAACTTTAATACCAAATACCACCAATACAAAATATGCTTCCATGCAAGGAGTTTTTGTGTATATATATATATGTATATGTGGGCATGCATTAGATTGAAGATTACAGATGCAGCCATGAAGGTCCTTATATATTTATATTATAACCACGGTATTCTCATGCACATCATGTAGCATGAATTGCACCTTAGATGTGTTTTAAACATGTTCTAGGCTTCTAGCAAATATTCATCTCTACCCATCAGTAAATCTTGAATAAAGACATACCTTGGCAATAGATCTGTTATATCTTTCCATGTAGCCAGGAAAGAGGTTAAGCCTTCCTCTTTTTGCAGCTTCAGAATTAAGATCTAAATACTTGCCAGACAATGATCCACCACCAAGTGGGGAATAAGCAAGTAAGCCAATGTTGTAATTGTTAGGGTGGCAGACTTCAACAAGATCAACTGCATAGGATCAGATGGATAAATTTACGATCACTTTGAAGTCAAAGAACTCAAACAAGCAAAAGTTGTTCAACATGCAATCATAAAGGTAACTGCATTGAGCTAAAGCAGATAGGACATAATCTGGTAAAAGCTGCTTCAACTTAAATTTAAATTGAGGAAAAAGCCACTATTGAGCCTATCCCTAAACTAATCCACTAGCCCACATTAGACACACTTCCAGCAGTCCTAATTTTAAGAATGACTGGATATGTCAGTAGCCATTTCTAGAAAACTCCTCGCTCCACCATAAGAAATACAAGGAGAGACTAAAGTATTTATCCACCCAGCATCCACAGTTACTTCTAGCAAACTCCTATTTCCAGAATTGCAGGTCCTTTAAAAAATACAATCTATCTTGTTGCAAAACAATGAAAACAACAGTCATTTCTCAAAGAAGAGGAAAAGTTGGGAGAATATTCTTCGATATAGTGTCTTTTCACCCTTTCTAACAATCACATAAAAGTAACAGAGTGCCTCTAATTTTGGTGGCTGAAGTCACCTTTTGAAAAATTTATTGCCCCAGCATCTAACCGACCCTCCCCTAGGGTTAGAAATCAGTGGTTGAAGTTAAGGTCCATCCACCTTCTAGAATGTTTCTTACCAACAAACTAAAATTTATATTCCAGAGAGAGTAGCAATGCATCATGGATCAAGATGTGCTGAACCCAACAAAAAGATTATTTTAGGTGGAAGAATGAAATCCAAGTGCATCAACTGCAGCAGCGGGAAAGTGGAAGGCATTCTATAATAGTTACATATCAGAAAACTTGAGGTACTTATATAAAGAATAAGAATTAACAATAATAACATTTATAGCTTGAAATGTCACCCTGAAAACAGCTTCATTCTTGATTCACCTACAATGATAAGAGGATAGAGTGAGAACAGAACTTACTTTCGAAACGACATCTAACTAGCAAACTGTAGCTGTTCTGGATACTGACGATTTTTGGAAGTCCTTCAACTTTTGCTGCGTGAACAAATTCCATCACTCCATATGAAGTTTCATTAGAAACACCAATATATCGTACCTGTGTATGTTCAGAAGCATTCCGTTTAATATCATTAAGAGAATCCTAATTACACTACACAAAAAGCCACAAATTAAGCGGATGTGATGTTGGCACTCCATTTGTCTTTAACATTAAAAAATTCTAAGACAGGACCTTTTGAAATTCAGTATCCCTTTCAGCTATGCATGTATTTAGTGTCCAAAAACAAGTGTTCTTGTTACATGTGAATCTAATGTAATCAACAGTAAACAGTCTTACATTAGTAACCAAATACAAACTCAAGAATGATATGCTTTGTCTCCTATTTACATTAATAATCTACTTACTGAAACAGATTTTTACCTTTCCTTCATCAATAAGTTCCTGAAAGGCCTTGAGTTGCTCTACAAATGGTATGCTTGGTCTCCATTTTGAAGGATCATAAGAAAACTCGCCAAACAATGCCACATAACGGTCTGGCCTGAATTAATACAGAAAATTGCGGTGATACACACAGTGGCTTAAAACTAACTAAAAAGGGCACATTTTTGACATTGTAGTGAATTTGAAATAGCTTGTAAATGTATAATGGAACACAAGTGAATCAAAAGATATCAAAGGTCATGGTCGTAAAAGCAAAGACTCACCAATGAATTTGCAATAGATCAATATAATCAGTGTTGAGGCGCTTAAGACTCTTCTCCACACTTTCTCTAATATTAGCGGCATCAACACGCAAAACCTTTGCATTGTCACGCAAGTAACTTGATCGCTCTGAATAACCACATACTTTTGTTGCCAAAATAACCTAACCATGCAGAAATATAACCAAACGCTTCAGTGCTCTAGAACAATTTTCATTTGTCATGATTTATTGTATTACAGCTTCTCAAGACAATGTCCAGAATTATTCAAATATGTAAGGTGAAACCTACCATTAGAAATCAAGAGACAAAGTTGAGAATTCTGAAAATCAACATGGAAAACTAGAAACAAAGAATCCTATCAAAAAACTAGAATCAAAGAAAGAGATTAAAGTTACTGACGATTAACAGCATACGCTTTATTTGATGAGTAGTTGAACAGAGATGTGCAACCCTGATTATATGCTGCATGTCTTGTGTTTGTAAAACACAGGTTTTATTACTACTTTAAAAACAAAATGTAGTCAATCAACCTATAAAATGTCTAATGAAGAAATTCAATCTATGAAATAAAAGCCATTCATTTTTTTTCTTCTTTTTAATAGCCTAAGACCATTCAAAAATCAAATTCACAATCCCTGGACAGATCTTACAAATGAGTTTAACAATTATAATAGCACGCTAACTTCAACCTAGAAGGGAACATCATACATCGATTTTCTACCAATTTCCCTTCTCAAACTCTTTGGATGTATTAAACTAACACTCATGCCCTGCTACTCATGCCCTGCTATAGCAGAGTCATGCACTTAGATTTTGCTGCTTCAATTTACTACAAAGCATTTGAGGAACTGAGGAACTGAGGAAAAAGGAATTGGTGCAAAATAATGGCCTTTCAGTTCATTCAGGAATTTTTTAATGGATTCGCAATACTTGGTGAAATTTCTTCTCAGACAGGACTTCAAGGAGACGCACAAAAATTTGATTTAGAATCTCAGTCACATGTTCAAATGAAGAAATACAAAATTGGAAGAGCACAAGTCACCCATCAGAATTTTAATACCTTATCACGGGGTTGAGATTTCAGCCAACTGGCGATGTACAGATCGGTTTTCCCTTGTGTCTCCTTTTTCATTGGAATTGGATACTGCAAAAGGAAACATGTCATGACAGCTTACTAACAAGATCCAGAAAGCAAAAAAAAATGCATCCAATGTTTAAAGTTGATAAAAATACTATTGACAGAAAGTTGAAGAGCCCATGTATATGTTGATTTGCTATCGACCACTCACATTCTCATTATTACAAATTGATGGTTTAAAAGAGAAATGAAAAGCTAGAAAACTATACATCTTGAACCAACTGGAGACAAATAAGTCTTTTTCTGAACCGAGAAAGAAGAACATGCAACATGGAAGAATCATCAGGCTACCACAATATGAAACATTACCAGATAACATAAGGTACAGGTATTGGTATCAAGAGATGGCAAAAACAGAAAAATGATAGAGGATTGGGCATTTGGATCAGGAATGGAGGACTGTTCCTGAACAGTGGGCTGGAATTGGGGGTAGCAGGTTCAGTGTATCCTTTCTCAAATCCTGTCTTTTTCATAGCAAATGGGTTTTCATTCTGAGAGCAGGTTTGAACAGGAACTTTTTGAGTGAACCCGGGGATTTTTGAAAGCACATTTAGGGTAAAACAGTAAAGGTACTGGAATTTTAAAAGAAAAAAATTGATCCACTTTGAAGATAAAATGATAAAAAGAATGAAGATTAAATGTGAATGTTACTCAAAGAACCCTTAGAGTGGAATGATGAACAGAAAATGGTAATTACTGATTAGCACAAATAAGTATGTTACAGAGCTTGGTAGGGTACTGTAAATGAGAAACGTTTTTGAAAGGATACATGCATATGCCTAAAAGGAAGTCAAGAAGACGCTAAGAGTGACGAGGACCACAGTTTTCCTGGAGAAACATGAAGTCTAAGTTAATGCTTTAAAAATGTTCTAAAAAAAATGAAAACAAAGAAGGCGATATGATCAATAGTATTCTATCAGAGCATTTCATGACAGTGTCTGGATTCACAAAGTAGTTAAATATAGTATACATTTGATGAAATGTAAGATAAATGCAAGAATTTTTGGCTAAGTAAAAGACATGCACAGCCATCAATTTCAGTAACAATCAACTAGTTAATTTGTCTAATATTTGTTTTCTTATGCAGTCAACTCATAAACTGATCCAATTTCATCGTGGAAATCCAGAATAAATCCTAAAGAAGCATCTCAGTTCCCCATAGATCAAAATTGCAGAAAGAACCAAGGAAAAAAGAAACACAAAGAAGGAAGTACTAGTTCAAATATCAATAATTTGGGAGTATGCTATTCTCCCCAAACAAAAGGAATCGAATTGCATCTTTTGATGAAGCAATTACCCTTACTCCACCCACTGGGAGAGAGTATAGTCTCCCTTTAATTTTAAAAAGGTCTATATGGGTGAAGTATTCTAAACTGAAAACACAAGATATCTTTACTCAGAGAGATACCCGAATAAAATACATAAAATAAAAATAAAAATGTTCACTGCAATGGCCTTATGATAGCAACTGAAATCAGATACCATACATTATACAAAGGAGAGAAAAAAAAAAAAAATCAAATATTTGGGGCCTATAATGGAAGTCGAAAATGAAACCCACTTACAGCTTCTGCAGTGTCCAGAGCATTAATCCCATGCTCAAACGCGTAACTGAGTATCTCATGAGCCTCATTCTCAGTATTCTGTTCCCCAAATGTCATCTGCAACATATACAAAAGTTTAATTCAATTTCCACATGTGAAGAATAAAAAACAGCTATAGAAAAACAAAACCCATTTCTGAAATACCGTTCCAAGAGTAATCTCGCTGATATTAAGATCAGAGTCCCCAAGTTTCCTGTACTCCAAAGCAGTCTTTTCTTTGAGTTTGGAAGTGATGGCTGTGCTCCTCCATGTTCCAGCACTGAATGAGGGTGGTGTGGAACGGCGAGTGAGGATATGGCGAGAGAAGGAACGGCGAGTGAGGATATGGCGAGAGAAGGAACGGCGAGTGAGGAAATGGCGAGGGAATGAACGGGTGTTGTTGCAGGGAAAAGCAGGGATTGTGGCGATGGAGACCATGGCTTCACCTCAAAACCACTGCCCTTATCTCTATTCTCAAGTCTCAACCCACCTCTAAACCTCTCGGCCGTGAAAGCTCATAAGTATATTTGATATTAGTCATATATACTTATTACTAGGCTGAAATGTCAGCTAATAGCATTTTTTTTTTAATATTTAAATTTAAATTTAATTATTTAAAAATTTAATGTTCATCTATTTCAGAATTTTATTTGAATATATTTTATTTTAAAATATTTATATTTATTAAATGATTATATTAAAAGATCAAATCATATTGTTTTTTTGAGAGAAGCTAAAATTAAATATTATTTAAAAAAATAATATTTCAAATTATAATTCAAAGATGTACTATTTATATTAAAATTAGAAATAAGTTTTATAATAAATTAATATAATATTTATTTATTTTTTATATTTTTTATTGTTTTTGGATGGAAAATTTTAATATCAAATAAAAAGTAATTAATTATGTTTTATTAAATTAATTAATTATTTTATTTTATTTAATTATAGTTAAATAAAAAGTATTTCAATTATCTTTTCATAAATTTGTAGAAAACTAAAAATGTTAGTAAATTAAAATAAAGAGGTTATATTTTAATTGATATTTATAAATGCTGAAAAAGGTAAATCCCACTTTTATGACATTATCATAATTATAAAATAACTAAATCTTGAATTTATAAAAATTAAATTTTAAATTAAAATAATTACTTAGAATTTAAAATTAATTTATCTTTATTCATAATTGTATATAAATAAATAAACTCTTTATATATAAAAAAGGAAAAAATAATTAGATAAAATTTTTATAATTTTATTATATGTGCATAGAAATAGAGATAAAATAAAAGAATTAATTCTTTATTCTAAAGAATGTATTAATAGAATTCATGACTACAATATTTAAGATTAGGACACCAATAAATCTCACAAATATTAAAAATATCATTAATATAAAGATGCAAATAATTGACATTAGGTATAAAAATAGACTAAGATGTAAAATGATGGCATGTAAGTTGGGTATTAAACACCAAAACTAAATTTTACACATGCCACATTATAATTGACCTCATTTTTATGCATCTTTTTTGCCATTAGATTTGAAAATTGGGATTCCTTGTTGACAAGAAAATGCAATCATGCACAATCTCAATGGCCCATTTTTCAATTCAATTATTCAATTTCACATTCCCACTACTCTTTCTCCATGAATAAAACTGAAAAGAGAAAATGGAGAGTCACAAACAGAATAGTAGAGAGAGAAAACAATCATCGAAGAGAAATGAGCAGTTTTAGAGAGATTTTTGTGCACTTATTTGAAGTCTGATCCTCACTCTCATGCAGAGGATGAGATTTTCAGAGTTACAAATTAAATTTTCTCTTTTTTTTTTTTTTCATCTGTCTTTTTTCTGTTTGTTTCCTTAGAAAATGTAAGGAAAAAAGTTGTTGAAATCTACAACCCCAAATTCATTGTTGTGGTGTTTTTACACAACTTTGTTTACTTTGTTAAAATTTTCAAGCCTAAATTTATTGTTGTGTTTTGTACTCGCCTTTGTTTGGTTGCCAAGAAAATTAGGGGAAAACTCCAAAATTCAAATCCTTAACGTCACCATCTTCTCAGCAACCAATCATATGAAACAAAGAACAACCAAAAGGTCAAACAAATTTCTAACTTGGGTTTCCCCCCGAATAAAACCAAGAACAATAATTAATTGAGAGAAAAAGAATCATTGTGATTATCAAAATTAATTTAGAAAATCTTATTTTCTTCAACTCAAGGGCGTCAACAAACCAAAACCCTAGCGAAGAAGGAGAAACCCTAATATCAAGCCTTGTAACACGAACGAAGAAGAAAAACCCTAATAGAAAGAAGAAATAAGAAATTCTTGTGGTGTGAATAAATGGCAAGCGGGTAAATATATGAAGGAAATAGGACTAAAAAATAGTCACAACAAAATTGTTCACATTCTGACTTTTATATATAGTATAGATATTAAGCCTCATCGTTTCCTTCGTGATTCATTCCTAGTCCCCTTTTTCTAATTTTTATTAAAAAAAAAATGTTAATAATATTATCTTATTAGTAATAAATAAATGGCATAAGAAAAACCTCATGTGACCAAAATATTACACATACAAAAAATATTAATAATATTTTTATCTTGAAAGTATGAAATATTTGTTTATTTAGTAGATTAGTATAATTGGATATATTTTTATACTAGAATTCTTTATTTCATTAATTATAAATGTATTAAAATATTTTATTAAATTATTTTAAAATAAAAATAAAGATAAAAAAAACATATTTAATAAAAGGTGATTCGGATGCATGACTCAAAATAACTATGAAATTGTAAAGACAACATTTTCCTTTAATTTTGTTGAAGAATGACTTTCTTTGAACTCTTTTACCCCTTTTTACTTTATTTGCTTTAAAAAACATCACATTCCCACATTTTTTTTTTCATTATACTCATTTCATCATTTTTTTTATAATACTTCTATTTTTTCAGTTCACTTCTTTAACTAAAATGAACTTTTGTTATTAAAATTAATTCTCATTAAAGAAATTCACCTAGGAGTTAAGTTTGGTTTTAAAAAAAACATAAATAATGTTAAGTTTTCAGCCATGATATGAACTATACCATAGTTAAGTGTTATTTATAAAAAAAAAAACTTCATTAAAGCTAAGTTTCACTTTCATCTACAAAAAAATCTGAAGTTAAGTTTCCCTTTCATGATCTACAAAAAACTTTTATTATAATGAAACTATGGTTAAGTTTCATTAATAAAATATTTCACTAAGGTTAAGTTTCTCTTTCATTTATAGAAAAGTTTATTATAATGATGATCGATCAACTCTATTATCCAAAATACTAAGCCTATTTATGTAGCAACTTTGGTCAAGAAAAATTAAAGAAAAAGTCACTACAACTTTTGTAGTATTTCGGGTATCATCCTCATGGACTGACTTATGAAATTTGTTAATACTAGGATAAATGAATCACTTTTATTTGAATCCTAAAGTGAAAAATAATGTATGAATGAAGTGAAACTAAGTAAAAAAACTAAATTAATAACAAAACAAATATTGATTTTTAATTCAATTGATTCAAGTCTAAGGTTTTCTACAATCCAACTTAAGGTATAGAAATAGAGAGAACAAGGGTTTCTAAAGTAGAGTGATTTTAGAGTTTTAGGATCCTTAGACGCTCGCAATCAACTTAAGCTCTATAACTCAAAATTGCATCTAAAACCTAATTTTTTTTTTTAAAACAGATTCCTAAAACTATCAAATGAATGAGATTGATAATTAGTTTAAAGTTTGACTTTTTAACCATTTCTACTCTTTATAGCTTTGTTTTGGGACAAATAATGATAAGAAAAACTAGGGTAACTAATGATCAAAAATTACCAAGAATCATTAGTATCAAGTAATAATTTATTGTATCATTCCTTAAACTAACTCACAATGATAGAATAAAAAATTGATAAATTGTAACCTAACAAATAATTAATCTCATTGTCATAATAATTTACCCATTGTTCCTACGAGTTTCTAGCCCTAAGGTTTCATACTTCAAGTCCCAAGTTGGCTTTTTAGCCTCTCATGAGAGTGATATCACATTCACAATCTATAATAGGGTACAAATCCATAATTTGAACAAAAAGAAATTAAAAATAATATATTCAATAAAGAAGAAAAGAAACAAACCAAAGTTCTCGTCTTCTTCTACACAAAAATGTCAAACTCTCGGAAGATCCCCAAACCTTAGAACTAAGAAAGTTTGTTTAGATAACATCATAAATGACCTAATATGTGGTACACTCTCATTTGCTACTTATATTACAAGGAAAAGTTATAAAGAACCTAAAAAACTTCAAAAATTACTAGTTCTAAATGAGTACAATGCATTTCTAATTAGATGGAGGTATTTGGAGCTCATTTCAACGTGTCTCGGGGCTCAAACTTGATCATTAGTGGTTGAGTTCAAAATTTGGATGAGCTCCAGGTCAATTTTGAACTCATGAGTGGAAGAAGGAGGTCCAATTCAAAATAAAAGGGCTAAGTTCGAAATGCACAGTAAATTTCGAACTCAGAATTCTTCTCTAACCAATTTGCTTCAAATGCACATAACTTTCAAATTTCATCTTTGATTTGTATACTGTTTGAAGTGTTGGATTTGCGACTTCTAGAGCTTCGAAATGATATATAGCTTACCTAAAATAGACTTCATAAAGTGCTCCAAATTTCACTTCAAATTTAGAGTATATGATGCCACCAAATTTTGAATTCTAAATTTCCATACAACTTGATGAATTTGTTTCATGCCTCATTGTCCATATTTGTGTGCCTTCTTTCTTATTTCGTAATGGTCATTTCCCATCTCCCAAACTAATAATATCACCGTCTTGCATTTTTTCGGTTTGTAAGTCTTGACTTACTCATTTTCTCATTTAATCATTTATTGATCTTTCAAAATCTAAAGTAATTTAACTTGTACCATTTTCTCCCTTTGAACTTGAGATGATTCTTTAAAATATAAGTTAAACTCATGACTAGATCCTTAACATCGATTAGGTCAAGTTGGGTGATTTTAGTGTCCTTTGGTGCCCAAATCATATCGAATATGTGTCATTAGAGTACATATTTTAGCTCCACTCAAATGACCTGAATCGTATCATGGTTAAATTTCATTTAAGAAGAGCTTAAATAGGTTAAGTTCCTATTTTATCTATAAATCTTTATTAGAATGGTCATCAATTTAATCTACCCAACTACAATAAAATAAAATAAAAAAATCAAATCTAAATCTTAAAAAAATAAAATAAAAAAATTCTCCAATAAAAATTCAAAACCCAACTTGCAATAAAACTCTAATATAAAATAATTGCAAAAAAAAACTCCAATCGAAATTCCAACAAAAAAAAAAGTAAAAATGTCTAACAAAAATTCAAAACCTGATAAAACTCAACTACAAAAAAACTCTAATAAAAAAAATAGCAAATAAAACTCTAGTCGAAATCCCAAGAAATAAAACCAAAAGTTTCCAACAAAAAATAATGGTAAAAAAACCCCAACTATAAAAAATCTTAATCGAAAATTGTCCAAAAAACCAATAATATTAATAATAATAGAAGTCCCTATCAAAAAAACAACCCAAAAAACCCTACTGACAACGATAACAAACCCTAACAAAAAATAAATGCAAAAATCCTAACTAAAAATAACTATAAAAATCCTCAAAAAAAAAAAAGATGACAAAATTAGGACAAAATGGAGAATGTGACGATTTTGAAGAAGAAAGAAAGATGGAAAACTCTTGGAAGTGATCTTTAACCTTTGATGGAAGAAAGGTGATTTGGACGCATGGTCTAAAATAACTATGAAATTGTAAAGATAACATCTTCCTTTAATTTTGTTAAAAAATGACTCTCTTTAAACTATTGTACCATTTTTTACTTTGTTTGCCTTAAAAAACATCACATTCCCTTATTTATTTATTTATTTATTTATTATAATACGTTTATTTTTTCAATTCACTTATTTTACTAAGATCAATTTTTCATTAAAGATATTCACTTGAGCTACATAGGAGTTAGGTTTGATTTAATAAAAACCTAAATAAGGTTAAATTTTCAGTCACGATTTGAAATATATTATAGTTAAGTTTCATTTATAAGGAATTTTAATGAAGTTAAGTTTTCCTTTGAGATGGTGAACAAGTATTATGAAAACTGATGACAACATTAATAAGAAGCAAGTAAATGCAAGTTAAAGGATTGTGAGTGCCAAAGAGGTATACTAGTAGCTTGCAAAAAATGGATAGTTTCTAGTCTGCATTCAAAAACCCTAATCATTTGGAAATGGTTTTAGGGGGGTTTACCAGTTGAGGTCTTGAAATTACTTTGGATAAGTGTGGTTGTAAATGATATTTCCTCAACAATCATTGTTGGAGGAGTTTCTCACATTTTGTACAAACTTGCAAGGATTTGAATTTTTCAGATTGAGATCAAGACGTGGAAGGTGTTAGGGTCTTTAGATTTTTGGGTTTGGAGAGGAAGATGAAGCAGATGGATGATGGAGTCTTGTGTTCAACGCTAGTGTCAAGTAGGGAGAGAAAAGAGGGCGTTTTTCAGTTTTTTTTTTTTTTTTTTTTGGTTTTTTAGACATTGAAGTTGAACCTGAGGAAAGAGAAAGACATATTGTGTATAAAATAACAACTAAGTTTAGGTGCATACATCCCAAATTATTTTTGGAATCAGCGTAGCTATCTTGAAAACCTAAAAATTGGTTACCAATTTCTCATATTTTCCATATTACCAGCTTAAAACATGTTTTTCCCATCACTTTATCATTTCTTGTCACTTCAAATTTAAAAAGACAGCTTTGGGTTTTGTACAAATTTGTTTTTTTATTTCTCTTAAAATTTAATAATAATATGTGAACAAAAAGAAATAAGCAAAAGGTTAAAAAAAGGATAATGTAAATTTCAAATATATTTTAAAATTATTGTTCAAAATAATCTTTTTTTATTTTTATTTTTATTCTTTAAAATTAGTTTGAAATGGTATTTTGAAAATAGGATTTCTATGTAAATTAAAAATCATAGTTTGTAAATATATATTCAAAATTTCAAAATTAAGATTTTTAAATTTATACTAAGATCACAATTTTAAGATAGATAAAATAAATGTTTGAATTAATTAGTTCACATGGATGAAATAATCTTGAATTTATCCCTTCTCATATCTTTACTTCATAAGTAACCCACTTTGAACATAAATTTCATTTATCATTATATATATATATATATATATAATGAGACAAAAAAATGAAAAATTAAATTTCAAAATTTGGGTCTTCAATTACCCTTTTAACCAAACAACCCAAAATGTTTCATGACGAGATCAAATTGATTGGCTCTTTTCAAACTAGACAAGCCCAAAACCCTAAGGATCATTCCATGTGAGGAGCCCATCCAACTCATTTGTCATTAAGCCTATTGATCTTGCAAGTCAAAGATTATTCCAAAACCCTAAGGATCATTCCATGTGAGGAGCTTATTTAGGCTATTTGTCATTAAGCCAATTGGCCTTGCAGGTCAAAGATTCTTGCATGCCTTTTATACCTCATACTCCCTACATATTTTTTATCCATTTTCAATGTGGGATTTAGTTAGTGAGGGAAAAAAAATTTGAGGATAGAGGGCTTGAGTTGGGACCTTCAATTAAAAAAATTGAGGTTAAACTGTTAAGCTATAAAACATTTTCATTATAAGAATTTTTTTTTTTCAAATTTTTATTGTATAAAACCCTTTGGCATTTATTTTTATAATAATTATAAAAATAATATAAATTAATTAATATTATATTTTTAAAATAATAAAATATAAAGATATATAAATAAAATTAAATATTATAAGTTTCTTTTCATTTTAAATATATCCCCATACTTAAATATTATATATGTTCTATTTAATAAAATTTATAATATCAATACATTTATGATATATCAAATATAAAAATTAAATACTATTAAAATTTGTAATTACATATATTTTTAACTTGTTATAATTATTTTAAATTTTATATAATACATAAATTATATATTTATGCTGTGAAACTATCAACCATATAACTGTGAACTGATCACTGATTTGATTTTGAAAACACCCTAAAAATGTATATTCTAATGGGCAAGATAACCAACACTCTCTCCTAAAACCAGGCCCAGAATTCGAAGGAAAGATTTCAACACAGTAAGCTCACACTAAAAATTAAAAAGCCCGAAGATGAAAGAAAACAGGAATACACCCGCAATTCCAACACCAAATCACATATTTTCACCCATTGAAATTGAAAATTCAGGCCCCACTAAGATATTATTTGTATGGACGGACCATGAGTCTGTCTGCTACATAAAATTTTATCCGATTTATCAAACAAAACCACATTATTCAGGTTGGGAAGATGCAGACGGATTAAACCCTTAAACCAGTGCGTGATTCATATATGTCTTTGCGGCGTTTCTGGAAATACACGATCATGGCTTCGCGGGCAGGTAAGTTGTCCCTGATCACTGGGTGATGAAGAACTGTGTCGATCCATGAACTGGTAGCAGGAAACTTAATGGGGTCTATGATCTGCATGCACCCAACTTCCTCCCAAATAGGCAGCCAGTAAGAGAGCCATCCCAAACAAATGTCCAGATACCCGATGCTCTCTCCCCCAAACAGCTTCTTCCCTTTCACCAATTCCTCTATCTTTTCAACAGTCTCCATCGCCAACTTCGCTGCCCGTTCTCGCTCCTCTCCTCGAGAGCATTGGCCCATCCATGCACTCTCCATCAGCTATCCCATTCACCAACCAAAATCATTCAGTACATACTCGAAATTTCTATTGAAAATCAACCTCCTGAAAACTATTAGAAAGATGGAAAACAATATAAATTGGGGGAGTTGCAGTAGAAGTTACCTTGCTTTCAGCAAACTCAGCCCAGAACCTCGCCATGGCTCGTTCATAAGGGTGTTGTGGGAGTAATGGGTACTGAGGCCAGGTCTCATCGATATACTGGACGATAACAAATGACTCGCAGATGACTCTGTGGCCATGAATGAGCACTGGGACCCTCTTATGAAGGGGGTTGAGTTGCAGGAGAAGAGGGCTCTTGTTGAAGACATCTTCTTCAATGTACTCGTAATCGACCCCCTTCAGCTTCAATGCCCATATCACCCGGTAGGCAAACGGGCTAGCCCAGAACCCCAAAAGCTTTACTTCCTGCTGCGCCATAAGATGATTCTGGCTGCTCTCACGGCCAACAATGAAATATATTTACTTCCACCAGACGCCATTTTTGACTCTTTGGATTGGACGGACCGTTAGGTGAACCAATGGTTTACCCATTTCTTTTTCACTTTTCCCTTGCACTATTTACTTTGGGGTACTTAAAAATGACTCGTATAGAGTGCGTGTCATTAAAAAATTAGAAACAACTTATCAACATTGTGAAATAATCACATGCATCTCATACTGTCATATATACGTAAGCATTATAACTTTATTATAATTTATTATTAAATATTAAATATAATTTATTAACATTCATCTAAAAAGAGAAAATCTTATCAATTACTCTTATATTTTCATTATTTAAATATATAAACAAAAAATATTAATTTAATATAAAAATTAAATAGTTTCAATTACAATATTAGAAAATACATTCGGATATGTTCTGATAAATCAAATTTGAAAATTAAATTTGAAGCTTTTTGAGAAAGAAAATAAAAAATTTTGCATTTCATGAAAAAGATGGAAGGATTTCAAGTGTCAAAAGTGATATTTGATATTTTTTATTTAAATATAAATTTTGAAGAAAAATGTGAGGAGGGTATAAGTTATATCCTTTTCAATTTAATTTTTTTCTTTGAATATTCCATCATTGTTGACTCAATAAAATTGTTTTATTATTATTTGAAGTAAAAACATAAATCATAAAAATGATCAAAATGTAACAATTTTATGATTTTTATTATGAAGAATTAATAGCAATATCATTCTTTTATGATTCAATCTCACATTCTGAAAAATAAGAATAACAATATTGTTTGATGAGACGTGCTGAAAACAACAAAATTAAGTGATATGCTTTTTATAATTATATTCTGAATATATTATAATTAATGTTATATAAAATATATCAAAATTTAAATGTAATGTAGTTTTAATTTCATATAATTAATCAAATTTTTTATAATTGGTCATGATCCAATTACGTAGTACCTTTGTTTAACCTATGATCAAAATATCAAATATAATACAAATATTCATCTCATATTAAAATATTATCATATTCATTTTTATATCAACAAAAATCAATATTCACAAGGGAGCTTACAAATTTAGTAAAATTAAATTTTTAATAATTTGTTAAAAATAAAATAATGTCGTATTAATAAATATGCTTTACAAATTTTGTACCGATTCTATTTTTTTCATATAAACCCAAAATTGTTTGTTTAAATACAATTATCAATTATCCATTTAAAACTAATTATCTCATCTCTGCCGCCAAATTCCCATGGAGGAAAAAGAGAATGGGAGAACCGGTTACTCCTTTGACAGGTTATCTTGTTATTCTTTTTTTCAAATTTAAAATGGATGCCCAAGACCTAATCTTGGAAATCCAACGGCTTGGAAAATTTTTGGTACGGTAGAATTTTCCGTTAAGTAAATAGAACAGTAGAGCATGATTTGATTGACAGAGGGGAAAAATCAGGGTTAAAAGTCCATGTTTTGAATGGTGTTGGTGAGCAGCCCTGACGGCAATGGCTTACGCATGTAATATGCCTCCCTTCTTGTTCTAATTTTCCACATAAACAATAAATATAATATATTTTTTTAGGTTTTGTTTAAATACCATTTTTATTTTATATTTTAAAAATAAAAATAATGATAATAATAAACCATTTATAAAGTGTAAACATTCTTTCGAACTTACTTTTCAATACTTTTAAAAATGACTTATTATCTCAAATTTTAAAAAAATTTAATTTTTTTTAAATATAATATAACTCTATTTTTTTACATAATAATTATTATATTTTTATATAAAATTTATTTTTATTTTTATTTTTAAAAATAAAAAACAAAAGTGCATATATCCAAACCACCACTTAATATTTTTTTTTTTATTATTCTAATAAATTCAACAACTTGTAATGTTAATTTTGAGAAAATTTAGGATCTTGGATTGTTGAATCTACTTGCTTAATTTTATTAATAAGTATTCATTTGAATACATTTTTTATTTCTATTTTTAAAATAAAATGATAATAATAAATTTTATATAAAACATGATAACTAATCTTACATTAAAAATTAATAATTTTTAAAAATATAAAAATATGTAACAAAAGAATTGTATCATCTCAAATTTTAAAAATTTTAAAGTGATTTTTGAAAATATAAAGCGAATTTATAATACTTGTACTAGATGTTGTATTTTTATCCAAAAACTTTTTATTTTAAAAATAAAAAATATATTCTAAGAGAATGCTTAGTGAATCAACTTAATGATTTAATATAATTTAATTTAAATTATTAAATAGATTAAATATGTTTGACAAAATAATTTAATATCAACTTAAAGTTAAAAATAATTTTAAATATTAAATTAAAATAATTAACTTATTCTTAATTTTGAATTATTTATTTATTTATTTGCATATCTATTATTGGTTTCACCTAGACTTCTCATTGATTGAATCGAAGAAATACACAGAGTACAAAAGGAGTTATAAGAGTTTTGAAACTTTCTCCTAACCAACTATATATACCGTTCAACATATTTAAAAAAAATAAAATTCACAAAGGGTAATTTGTTATGTAAGGACCAAGTTATTACAAAAAAAATAACATGCTACCTTAATACTCCCCCTCAAAATGGAGAATGAATATTGTGAATTCCAATCTTGTGAAGAAAAAAACTTGAATTGGTTTGAAAAAAGTGGCTTGGTGAGAAAATTTGCAATCTAGTACTGAGAAGAGACATGGAGTGTTTTGAGACAACCTGCTTGTATCTTTTCTTTGAAAAAATGTCAATCTATCTCAATGTGCTTGGTCCGCTCATGAAACACCGGATTGGTTGCAATGTGAAGGGCTACTTCATTATCACAATATAAAATTGTTGGTTGCTTGTGTTCAATGCCAAAGTCTCGAAGAAGAGATAATAACCACACAAGTTCACAAGTCACATTTGTCATTGCTCTATATTCGTCCTCAACTGATGATCATGATACTATATTTTGCTTCTTGGATTTCCATGAAACTAGAGAGTTCTCAAGAAAGATGCAAAATCTACTAATAGATCGTCTCGAATCCTTACAAGCTGCCCAATCCACATTAGCAAAGGCCTTGAGTTGAGTTGTTGAAGAGGAAGAATAGTGGAGACCCTATCCCATTGATCCTATAATATATTGCAGAACTCGATAAGGAGTTTGAAGATGACTAGATCTTGGATTGACAAGGAACTAGTTGAGATGATTGATGCGTATGAGAGATTCGGCCAAGTGATTGTAAGGTAAAGAAATTTACCGATCAGTTGTTTATACAATCCTGGGTCTTCAAGCAATTCCCCATCATCTTGTCAAAGCTTAACATTAGCTTCCATAGGTGTGCTTGTAGGTTTACAAGCCAAGAACCCTATGTCAAACAATATTTGAAGAGCATAATGCCTTTGGCTAACTGAAATCCCTTTACTCGACCTAGCAACCACAAGGCCAAGAAATTACTTGAGTTGTCTAAGATCTTTGAGTTTGAATCTACCATCAAGGAATGTTTTGAGATCTTCAACCAGTTTTGCATTATTACTAGTGATGACAATGTCATCAACATATACTAGTAACACAAGAAATGAATTACCTTCATGTTTTATGAATAAGGAATGATCCGTAGCAAATTATGTGAACCTTTTTTCCAATATCACACCTAAAAATTTGACAAACCATTGTCTCGAGGCGTGCTTAAGCCCATAGATTGATTTATGTAATCGACAAACAGTGTTAGACGTGAATTGTTACTTCTCATGGTGATATCCAAGAGGTAAACACATATAAACCTCCTTAGCCAGGTCATGGTGAAGAAAAACGTTGTTTGCATCTAATTGAACAAGAAACCAACCATTGATGGTAGCCAAGACTAAAAGAATCTTAACTATGACCAGCTTCGCCATGGGAGAGAAAGTATCAAGATAATCAACACCCTCTTGCTGAGTATAACCTTTAGCAAAAAACAGAGCTTTGTGTTGCTCAAGAAAGCCATTAGCTCAGAATTTGAGATTATATACCCATTTGCAGCCCACGGGATGTTTACTAGGTGGGAAAGTAGTGAAATACCAAGTTTTATTCTGTTCAAGAGCTGAAAGTTCAACTTGCATTGCTTGGCACCACTTGGGAATAACAACAACTTGTGAAGAGAAAGTAGGCTCAACATGAAAAGAAATGACATTGACATTGATGATGGCATGATGAGATGAAAAGAGTTTAGCATATCTAAGAACATCAAAAAATGGATAAGTAGGAGAGGAAGAGTGAGAAGTAGTGGAATAGTAGTAGAAATCCTTGAGATATGAAGGAGGTCGGGTCACACGAACAAGGCGAGAGTGAGATGAAGGAGAAAGTGTGGGAGTTTCGAGAGAATGGGATATAAGGTTATGAGATGGTGAAAAGGGTTGATGAAAAATATGAGGAAATGAAGATGGAAGCACAAGCTCAAACAAAAAATTCCAAGAAGTAAGAGTGGAATTGGTGGACTGGAAATAAAATATTGATCCATGCAAGATAACATCCCAACTAATGTAAATGACATTGGTTGACAAGTTCAAGAGTTTTCATATCCCTTATAACCAGACGGGTAACCAAGAAAAATAAAGAGAATAACTCTAGGAGAGAACTTAGTGCGATGGTGATCAAAAGTTGAACCATAGCACAAACAATCAAAAACATGTAAATGAGAATATGAGGGAATCTAATTATAAAGAATGTCAAAAGGTGTTTTATTAAACAAAACTGGAGATGGAATGCAATTAATGAGATATGTGGCAATGAGAATACAATCACTCCAATAGTCTAATGGAATGCTAAACTGAAACAAGAGTGCACGTGCAACATTAAGAAGATGTTGATGTTTTCGTTCAACTACATAATTCTATTGAGGTGTATCAACACACAAATGGAAAGACATTACTCCCTAACCTCGGAAAAAAAAAAAAAAAAAAAAAAAAAAAAAAAAAAAAAGATAACTCAGGTGCATTGTCACTATGAACAAATTTGATATCCACACCAAATTGAGTTTGAATCAACTTGTAAAAATCAGGAAAGATGATAATGACATCAAATTTGGCATGCAACATATAAACCCAAATAAAACGCGAAAAATCATCCACAATAATAAGAAAATAATGGTATTTTTCATGTGTAAGATGATAAAAAGATTCTCAATTATCAAGATGAATCAACTCAAAAGGAGAATGTGCAACTATATTAGAAACAAGAAATGGTAATCGTTTTTGTTTTGCCAAATGACAAACTTTACAATGAGAAGGATGGATAACTAAATCCTTGAGTTTCAATACATTTCTCAAAGTGTTAAGCCTAACAAACAAGAGGTGTCCTAAATGGCTATGCCAGAGCTAACAATTAGACTTTGTGGCATTATTACAAACAGCTAAGATGCGAGAAAACATAAGGAAAAGGTTGGTAGGATCCAAGATATAGAGGTTTCCAAAGCAACTAGCCCATCCCAATCATCTTCCCCTACGTATGGTCCTGAATAAGACAAGATTCAAAGAGAAAGTGCATTAAATAGCAGTGAAATTGGGTGAGAGCACTAATGGAAAGAAGATTAAATTGAAATTGAGGCACATATAGATCATTATCAACAACAAGATCACTAAACAATTCAACATACCCAATTTGAGTGATATGAATAGAGTGACCATTCGACAAAGTGACAGAATTTTATGAAGGGAGAAAGGTTTTAAACAGGTGCAAGGAAGTGCACATGTGATGTGTAGCACTAGTATTCAATACCTAAGAATTGGGAGGAATCAAATCATGAGAATAGGAAAATGAGAAAGAATATTTACCAAAAAAATTTGAGACTGAAGAGGCTCCTTGCTCTTGCGATTTCATAATGGCAGTCATGCTTTGATGCAACTATGAACTCAACAAAGCAATAAGTGATTGACATTAGCTGGAGGAAATAGCTCCCAATGTCATATCTAATGAAGTAGGGCTCGTATCCCCGGATATAATTAAAGTAGATTGATGGGCTTAAGCTTGACCCATTGAATCCTTCGATTGGGGTTTGTATCTAGGGGGATAGCTATGAAGCTTGTAGCACTTGTCGATTGTATGTCCTTGAAGACCACTATGGACACATTAAGAACACTCTTGCTTCTCTTTAGAAGAAACACTACTACTATAAACATTTTCTGAAGTTGAATTGGAATCGCCCAAAACTAGAGGATCCCCAAAAGATGAGGATCCATAATTGATATTTTGTTGTCATTTCTTTCGAATCACAAGTGCAAAAACCATTGAAAAATGAGCAAAAGAGGCTCCATCATCAAAATTTGACCCCGAGTCTAGGCATAAGAATCATTTAACCCCATTAAAATAGATCACATATTCTTATTGTTGATAGTTTGACCAAGCTTGCATTCCACCACAATAGCAAACAAGTAGGGGGTGAAAATTCTTAAGCTTTTCCCAAAAGATCTTGAATCATGTATAATAAGCATTAATATCGAGGGCTTCTTGCAATGCAATAAGCTACTTCTTAAGTTGAAAAATCTGAGATGCATTACTCTAGCGAAAACAATCACTGTTGGAGTTTCTCACATTTTGTTCAAACTTGCAAGGATTTGAATTTTTCAGATTGAGATCAAGACGTGGAAGGTGTTAAGGTCTCTAGATTTTTGGGTTTGGAGAGGGAGATGAAGCAAATGGAAGATGGAGTCTTGTGTTCAGTACTAGTGTCGAGTAGGGAGAGAAAAGTGAGGGTGTTTTTCAGGTTTTTTTTATTTTTATTTTTGGTTTTTCTAGACATGGAAGTTGGATCAGAGGAAAGAGAAAGACATATTGAGTATAAAATAACAACTAAGTTGAGAGTGCATACATCCCAAAAATATTTGGGATCAACATAGTTATCTTGAAAACCTAAAAGGCGATTTCCAATTTCTCATATTTTCCACATTACCAGCTTAAAACATACATTTCCCATCACTTTATCATTTCTTGTCACTTCAAAATTAAAAAGATAGCTTTAGGTTTTGTACAAATTTGTTTTTTATTTCTCTTAAAATTTAATAATAATATGTGAACAAAAATAAATAAGCAAAAGGTAAAAAAGAATAATGTAAATTTCAAATATATTTTAAAATTATTGTTCAAAATAATCTTTTTTTTTCTTTAAAATTAGTTTGAAATGGTATTTTGAAAATAGGATTTCTATGTAAATTAAAAATCATAGTTTGTAAATATAATTTTTAAATATATATTCAAATTTTCAAATTTAAGATTTTAAAATTTATACTAAAATCACAATTTTAAGATAGATAAAATAAATCTTTGAATTAATTAGTTCACATGGATGAAATAATCCCCAATGTGTGAATTTATCCCTTCTCATATCTTTACTTGAAAAGTAACTCACTTTAAACATAAATTTCATTTATCATTATATATATATATATATATAAGAACATTTTTATTAAAATGAGACAAAAAAATGAAAAATTAAATTTCAAAATTTGGGTTTTCAATTACCCTTTTAACCAAACAACCCAAAATGGTTTGAGACGAGATCATAAAAATGCAGTGTTTTAAAAATTGAATTGGACTAACCAGTCCAACCAATTAGAAGTATTGAATCGTTCAGACTAACGATTGGTTGTCAAACTATTCAAATTGATTGGCTCCTTTCGAACTAGCCAAGCCCAAAACCCTAAGGATCATTCCATGTGAGGAGCTCATTTAGACTATTTGTCATCAAGCCTATTGGCCTTGCAAGTCAAAGATTCTTGCATGCCTTTTATGCCTCATACTCCCTACATATTTTTTATCCATTTTCAATGTGGGATTTAGTTAGTGAGGAAAAAAAAAATTGCATGCTAGAGGGCTTGAGTTGGGACCTTCAATTAAAAAAATTGAGGTTAAACTGTTAAGCTATAAAACATTTTCATTATAAGAATTTTTTTTTTTTCAAATTTTTATTGTATAAAACCCTTTGGCATTTATTTTTATAATAATTATAAAAATAATATAAATTAATTAATATATTATTTTTAAAATAATAAAATATAAAGATATGTAAATAAAATTAAATATTATAAGTTTCTTTTCATTTTAAATATATCTCCATACTTAAATATTATATATGTTCTATTTAATAAAATTTATAATATCAATACATTTATGATATATCAAATATAAAAATTAAATATTATTAAAATTTGTAATTACATATATTTTTAACTTGTTATAATTATTTTAAATTTTATATAATACATAAATTATATATTTATGCCGTGAAACTATCAATCATCAGACCATATAACTGTGAACTGATCACTGGCCGGTTTGATTTTGAAAACACCGTAGAAATGTATATTCTAATGGGCAAGATAACCGACACTCTCTCCTAAAACCAGGCCCAGAATTCGAAGGAAAGATTTCAACACAGTAAGCTCACACTAATAGTATTAAAAAAGCCCGAAGATGAAAGAAAACAGGAATACACCCGCAATTCCAACACCAAATCACATATTTTCTCCCATTGAAATTGAAAATTCAGGCCCCACTGAGATGTTATTCGTATGAACGGAACACGAGTCTGTCTGATACATAAAATTTTATCCGATTTATCAAACAAAACCACATTATTCAGGTTGGGAAGATGCAGACGGATTAAACCCTTAAACCAGTGCGTGATTCATATATGTCTTTGCTGCGTTTCTGGAAATACACGATCATGGCTTCGCGGGCAGGTAAGTTGTCCCTGATCACTGGGTGATGAAGAACTGTGTCGATCCATGAACTGGTAGCAGGAAACTTAATGGGGTCTATGATCTGCATGCACCCAACTTCCTCCCAAATAGGCAGCCAGTAAGAGATCCATCCCAAACAAATGTCCAGATACCCGATGCTCTCTCCCCCAAACAGCTTCTTCCCTTTCACCAATTCCTCTATCTTTTCAACAGCCTCCATCGCCAACTTCGCTGCCCGTTCTCGCTCCTCTCCTCGAGAGCATAAGCCCATCCATGCACTCTCCAACAGCTATCCCATTCACCAACCAAAATCATTCAGTACATACTCGAAATTTCTATTGAAAATCAACCTCCTGAAACTATTAGAAAGATGGAAAACAATATAAATTAGGGGAGTTGCAGTAGAAGTTACCTTGCTTTCAGCAAACTCAGCCCAGAACCTCGCCATGGCTCGTTCATAAGGGTGTTGTGGGAGTAATGGGAACTGAGGCCAGGTCTCATCGATATACTGGACGATAACAAATGACTCGCAGATGACTCTGTGGCCATGAATGAGCACTGGGACCCTCTTATGAAGGGGGTTGAGTTGCAGGAGAAGAGGGCTCTTGTTGAAGATATCTTCTTCAATGTACTCGTAATCGACCCCCTTCAGCTTCAATGCCCATATCACCCGGTAGGCAAACGGGCTAGCCCAGAACCCCAAAAGCTTTACTTCCTGCTGCGCCATAAGATGATTCTGGCTGCTCTCACTGCCAACAATGAAGTATATTTACTACCACCAGACGCCAATTTTGACTCTTTGGATTGGACGGACCGTTAGGTGAACCCTTGGTCCACCCATTTCTTTTTCATTTTTCCCTTGCACTATTTATTTTGGGGTACTTACCCACGTTTGCCCAATAATAAAATGACTCGTTAAGTGTGCGTGTCATTAAAAAATTAGAAACAACTTATCAAATTTGGAAACTTGTGTTTGGGGCGGTAATATCAAAATAATATTATGAGGTTGGAAGCCTAACTTTTTATTTTTTTAATATAACTATTCTAATCCCAAAATTTTTTTATGATTCAATCTCACATTCAGGAAATAAGAGTAACAATATCATTTGATGAGTCATACTAAAAAGAACGAAATTAAGTGTATATACTTTTTATAATTATATTCAAACATATTATAATTAACGTTATATAAAATATATCAGGATTTAAATGTAATGTAGTTTTAATTTCATATAATTAACCAATTGTTTTATAATTGATCATGATCCTATTACATAATACCTTTGTTTAAATTATAATCAAAATGTCAAATATAATACAAATATTCATCTTATATTAAAATATTATCATATTCATTTTTATATCCATAAAAATCAATATTCATAAAGGAGCTTACAAATTTAGTGAATTTAATTTTTAATAATTTATTAAAAATAAAACAATGACGTTTTAATAAATGTGTTTTACAAATTTTATACTGATTTCATTTTTTTATTTTTATTTTTATCCAATTCTATTTTCATTTTTCAAATAAACCCAAAATTGTTTGTTTAAATACAATTATCCATTATCCATTTAAAACTAATTATCTCATCTCTGCAGGAAAATTCCCATGGTCGGAGGTTTTTTACTTTTTTATATCTTCCACGACGGCTGTGATGACTCTGAAGAGGAAAAAAATGGAAGCATGATTTGATTGACAGAGGGAAAAAAAGCAGGGTTAAAAGTCCATGTTATGAATGGTGACCACCACTTACGCAATGGCTTACGCATGTAATATGCCTCCCTTCTTGTTCTAATTTTCCACAAAAAATAAATATAATATATTTTTTTTAGGTTTTGTTTAAATACAATTTTTATTTTCTATTTTAAAAATAAAAATGATGATAATAATAAACCGTTTATAAAGTGTAAACATTCTTTCAAACTTACTTTTCAATACTTTTAAAAATGACTTATTATCTCAAATTTTTAAAAATTTAATTTTTAAAAAAATACAATATAACTATTTTTTTATATAATAATTATTATATTTTTATATAAAATTTATTATTATTTTTATTTTTAAAAATACAAAACAAAAGTGCATATATCCAAACCACCACTTAAAATTTTTTTATTATTCTAATAAATTCAACAACTTGTAATGTTAATTTTAAGAAAATTTAGGATCTTTGATAGTTGAATCTACTTGCTTAATTTTATTAATAAGTATTCATTTGAATACATTTTGTTATTTCTATTTTAAAAATAAAATGATAATAATAAATTTTATATAAAACATGATAACTAATCTTATATTAAAAATTAATAATTTTTAAAAATATAAAACTATGTAACAAAAGAATTGTATCATCTCAAATTTTAAAATTTTTAAAGTGATTTTTGAAGATATAAAGTGAATTTATAATACTTGTACGAGATGTTGTATTTTTATCCAAAAACTTTTTATTTTTAAAATATAAAATATATTATAAGAGAATGCTTAGTGGATCAATTTAATAATTTAATATAACTTAATTGAAATTATTAAATAAATTAAATACGTTTGTGTGAACCCTACATTTCGACTCATGCGCTTCTACTCAATGGCGAGCTCGCTTTTTATTATTTATTGGTAAAAATTTGATTTTTAGGAAAAGACTTAGAGTCGCCACTTATTTTAAATTTTTTTAAAAAGAAAAACAAAATAAGAAAGAAAAACCCTAAGTGTGACTCCTGAAGGAAAAACGGGTCTGTGAAAAATCGAGTCTGGTTTCGGAGATCAGGTTACCTATTGAGAAGGTACGGTGGTGAGCCGTAACACCTCTCTAAGCCCGTACACATACGGTCTCTACTAAACAAAATGAAGCAATTGTGGCGATCAATAGGAAAATCAACGGATACTCAAATCGACCATGCACACATGAGAATCAAAACATGCATAGAGAATGACCAGAATAGGAAGGGATGCATACCTGGGCCACGAACGAGCAATGTGCTATCATAAAAATGGAGTCAGTGTATAATAAAGAGCACAAAACATATCACATGCATCACCAAATAGAAATTAAAACTATTTGAGGGAAAACTGGATTTTTGAAATTTATTTGAAAATTGGAGTTTTAGAGATTATTTGAAAATTGGATTTTTAGAAATTAAATATAAGAATGAGAATTTTAGAAATTAAATTTGAAAGGAATTGGAATTTCAGATAACTAAATTTGGGAATCGGAATTTTGAAGAATTATTTAAAGACGGAATTTTAATAAACAAATAAGTGAATAAATAAATAAATGGAATAATAATAATGATGAAATAATAAAGATTAGGTAAATAATTGCGAAAAATAGAATTTTATAGATGGGAGATTGAATTTAGAGATTGAGATTTTGAGAAATTATTTGGAAATAAGATTTTTAAATATATGAATAAGTGAATAAATAAATGAACGGGATAATAATAATAACGAAAATAATCATTAAACAGCTGAATGTGCATAGTGGAATTTTTGAGATTGAAAATTAAATTCGGAAAATGGAATTTTGAAAAATTGAACTTTAATTATTGGAATTTGTAAAATAAATGAATGGAATAATAATAATAATAATAATAATAATAATAATAAGAATAATATTTAAACGAATGAACGTGAATAGTGGAAAATTTGAGATTGAAAATTAAATTCGGTAGTCAGATTTTTTAAGAATTGAACTTTAATGATTTGAATTTTTAAAAGAAATAAATAAATAAATATGGAATAATAATAAAAAAAATAATATTTAAACGAATGAATGTGAATAGTGAAATTTTTTTAGATTGAAAATTAAATTCGGAAGTTAGATTTTTTTTGAATAATTAAACTTTAATGATTGAAAATTTTAAAATAAATAAATAAATAAATATGGAATAATAATAATACTAACAAAAATAATGTTTAAACGAATGAACGTGAATAATAGAATTTTTGAAATATTGGAACTGAAAATTTGAATTTTTGGGAAAATTAAATTTAAAGTTAGAGTTCTAGAAAATTATTTCGAGAATTGAATTTTGAAAAATTAAATTTAAAATATTGGAGTTTTGGAAAATTGAATGTTAGATCTGAAGTTTCGTAAAATAAATTTAAAAATCACATTTTACGAAATTATTTTGGAAAGGATACGTGTATTTATATATTCTTATATAAAATAATAAATAAATAAATAGACAAATAAAAAAAATAGATAAAATAAATGAATAAATGAATGAATTTGAAACGTTGGGATTTTAAAAGAATTATTTGATAATAGGACTTTCAAAAAAATGAAAATTTTAACATGTAAAGTGGAATTAAGAAGATGGCACGTGGGAGAAAAGAGAAAAAATAATAATAAACCACCTTGAAGCCTGCTGGAACCATGCCACTAATGAAGAATAAAAAATAATATAAAAAACTCATGTCTTTGACTTTTATCCACCAATTTGTTTAAACAATGCTATTAGTGGGAAACAAAAAGGCTTCGGCAAATACTTGCTCGTGGGCTGGGGCGTCCTCCAAATACCATAGAATGACATGGAACTTCTTCAACGAAAACCTATTTTTTAAGAGTCGTGAGACCCATGTCACCATGAGGTCCATCAATCACAGAACAGCCGAACGGGTTGAGATGGAAAATGGGTGGTTTGCGGCTGCTGGGTGCAGGAGATGGGTGTGAATAAGTTTAGAGAGAGAAACGGGTGGTGACGGGTATGTTAGAAAAATGGGTATGAGTGGAGCTTTAGAGAGAGAAGGTGGATGTGAGAGGTTCGGTGAGTGTGAGTGAGTGGGAACTTTATTTGCAATGACAGGAGGTGGCCCAATTGAAGGACCACCAGTATTTGGACCAGAAGCATAAGAATGTGAGTTGATTGATGGCCCACCTTGACTGCTTGGGGCTCTATAGCTACTTGCAAGAGAACTGTTAATGCTGGAATGTGCTTCAATTGAGCTATTAAATTCTGCTTGAGAGCTTAATGGAATACTTATTGAAAGCGTAGGTGTAGAAAATGGTGAATTTTTAGTAGGTAAATTGTTATTAAGACCGACAGGGAACAAGAGTTGAGGTAAAGGAGCAGAAGGTGAAGGTATGGGAAGCCCAGGAGGAGTTATTTGCAATGATGGTTGAAGTGTAGAAGAAATAGTGGATGGAAGAGGAGGCTCGACGGGTTGTGTTGGAAACAAAGGTTGTTGTGTCATCCCCAATGGAGCAGGAGGAGTAGAGACTGCTGGGTGCTGAGAGTACCAAGGCTGGGGACGAGCAGGAACTAACCAACCAGCAGGAGGCACTTCTAATGCAGGATTGCAAACTGGTGGCATTGCACCTAATGCTGGTTGAGGAGGAACTCCAATTCCTAAAGTCCCAAGTACTACACCACCACCAAGTTGTGAACTTGGGATCTCCACTTTAGCTAATTTTGATGGGACATCTTCATCTTCATCTTCCTCTCCATAATGAGCTGCTAAGATTTCATGTGGGAGAGTGTATTCTCTGTTCTGGAGGCGACAGTCACGAACCCAGTAGAATAATTTAACAACTCCTTGGGCAATGATAATGCAGCAAATCAGGTTCAGAAACTGTGCCCATGCGAAGACCAAAGGCAATGCTGGCCATGACCCTTTCTCCTTGGTAGTACGAATAGCTTCCGAGAACAGAGAGTGAATAGCAAGGAAGCAAGCACAAAAAAACAGAGCATCCAAATGAGCTTAATATAACACTTACATGAGCCTTCTTTTATATTGAAGTCAATAGGCTCATGTATAGGTGGGAAAGCTAGGTGGAAACAAGATCCAAGGATATGATTCAAACACAAAGGAGAGCTAAAAAAGGAATTAAATCACTCTTAAACAAATTTCACATGGAGAACAAGGAACGAATATATTATCACATAGTTACAGTGACCCAAAAAGATGTCTATAGCAAACAAAATATGGTCTAGCAAACGTACCTGAGGATGTTCCCTCTCCTTTCTCCGTTTTCTCTTAGTTTCTCTTCGGATCCCCCTCCACCTCTCTCAGACGTCTGCTCTTCCCCCTTCCTTTTTTTTTTTCCTTTCCCTCACAGATATCCAATCCTCTGTTTCTATCTTCCTTGGCAAGCCACTCTTCTTTCCTGTTCCTCCCATCAGCAGCATGGCCTCCTCCCAACCACCTTCATGGCTGCCATTCCTCTTTGGCTGCCCGTCCCATCGGCTCTCTCCAGCAGAAAAGGGTCCCCCCTATTTCAAGATGAAATGCCAAGAAGCAAGAAAACTCTTCCCCCCGGGGTCCCTCACAAAAAGGGGTCTACAGTTTGATAAAATAATTTAATATCAACTTAAAGTTAAAAATAATTTTAAATATTAAATTAAAATAATTAACTTATTCTTAATTTTGAATTATTTATTTATTTATTTATTTGCATATCTATTATTCGTTTCAACCAAACTTCTCATTGATTGAATTGAAGAAATACACAAAGTACAAAATGAGTTATATGAGCTTTGGAACTTTCTCCTAACCAACTATATATATGGGTCAACATATCTAAAAATGTAAAAAATAATAATAATAATAAATAAATAATCACAAAGGGTAATTTGTTATGTAAGGACCAAGTTAATACAAAAAATACCCTGCTACCTTAATACTCCCCTTCAAGATGGAGAATGAATATTGTGAGTTCCTATCTTGTGAAGAAGAAACTTGAATTGGTTTAAAAAAAGTGGCTTGGTGAGAAGATTTGCAATCAGATTCTGAGAAGAGACATGGAGTGTTTTGAGACAACCTACTTGTATTTATTGTTGGAAAAAATGACAATCTATCTCAATGTGCTTGGGCCACTCATGAAACACCGGATTGGTTGCAATGTGGAGGGCTACTTCATTATCATAATATAAAATTATTGGTTGCTTGTGTTCAATGCCAAAGTCTCGACAAAGAGATAATAACCACACAAGTTCACAAGTCATATTTGTCGTTGCTCTATATTCGGCAGCTGATGATCATGATACTATATTTTGCTTCTTAGATTTCCATGAAACCAAAGAGTTCTCAAGAAAGATGCAAAATCCACTAATAAATTGTCTTGAATCCTTACAAGCTACCTAATCCACGTCAACAAAAGCCTTGAGTTGAGTTGTTGAAGAGGAAGAAAAGTAGAGACCCTATCACATCGATCCTTTAATATATTGCAAAACTCAATAAGCAGCTTGAAGATGACTAGATCTTGGATTGACAAGGAACTGGCTAAGACGATTGACTGGGTATGAGAGATTAGGCCAAGTGATTGTGAGGTAAAGAAGCTTACCAATGAGTTGTCTATACAATCCAAGGTCTTTAAGCAATTCCTCATCATCTTAAAAAAGCTTAACCTTAGCTTCCATAAGTGTGCTTGCAAGTTTACAAGCCAAGAACCCTGTTTCAAAGAATATTTGAAGAGCATAATGCCTTTAGCCAACTAAAATCCCTTTACTCGACCTAGCAACCACAAGATTAAGAAATTACTTGAGTTATCCAAGATCTTTGAGTTTGAATCTACCATCAAGGAAGGTTTTGAGATCTTCAATCAATTTTGCATTATTACTAGTGATGACACTGTCATCAACATATACTAGTAATGCAAGAAATGAATTACCTTCATGCTTTATGTATAAGGAGTGATCCGTAGCAGATTGAGTGAACCTTTCTTCCAATAGCACACTTGAAAATTTTGGCAAACCACTGTCTAAAGGCTTGCTTAAGCCTATAAATTGATTTATGTGATCGACAAATAGTGTTAGACCTAAGTTGCTCCTTCTCATGGTGATATCCAAGAGGTAAACACATATTAACCCCCTTAGCCAAGTCATCATGAAGAAAAGCATTGTTTACATCTAATTAAACAAGAAACCAACCATTGATGGCAACCAAGGCTAAAAGAATCTTAACTATGACCAGCTTTTCCATGGGAGAGAAAGTATTAAGATGATCAACACCCTCTTGCTGAGTATAAGCTTTAGCAATAAGTTGAGCTTTGTGTTGCTCAAGAAAGCCATCAACTCGGAATTTGAGCTTATATACCCACTTGTAGCCCATATGATGTTTACTAGGTGGGAAAGTAGTGAGAGACCAAGTTTTATTTTGTTCAAGAGCCTGAAGTTCAGCTTGCATAGCTTGTGAAAAAGAAGTGGGCCCAACATGAGAAGAAATGACATTGATGAGAGCATGATGAGAGCATTATGAGATGAAGAGAGTTTAGCATATCCAAGAACATCGAAGAATGGATAAGAATGAGAGGAAGAGTGAGAAGTGGTGGAATAGTAGTAGAAATCCTTGAGATATGAGGGAAGTGGAGTCACATGGACAGGACGAGAATGAGATGGTGGAGAAAATGTGGGAGTTTCAGGAGAAGGAGAAATAAGGCTAGGGTCATGAGATGGTAAAAAGGGTTGATGAAAAGTCTGAGGAAATGAAGATGGAAGCACAAGCTCAAACAAAAAACTCTCAAAAGTGATGGTGGAATTGGAGGACTGGAAATGAAATATAAATTCATGAAAGATAACATCCCGACTAATGTAAATGACATTGGTTGACAAGTTCAAGAGTTTATATCCCTTATAACCAAACAGGTAACTGAGAAAAATAGAAAGAAGGGCTCTATAAGATAACTTAGTGCGATGGTGATCAAAAGTTGAACCATAGCATGAGAATAGAAGGGAATCTTATTATAAAGAATCTCAAAAGGTGTTTTATTAGACAAAACTGGAGATGGAATGCGATTAATGAGATATGTGGCAGTGAGAATACAATCACTCCAATAGTCCAATGGAATGCTAGACTATACAAGAGTGCACATGCAACACTAAAAAGATGTTGATGCTTTAGTTCAACTACAAAATTCTATTGAGGTGTATCAACACACTGGAAAGACATTAGTCACTACGAACAAATTTGATATCCACGCCAAATTGAGTTTGAGTCAACTTGTAAAAATCAAGAAAGATGCTAATGACATCAAATTTGGAACGCAACAAATAAACCCAAATAAAACGAGAAAAATCATCCACATTAGTAAGAAAATAACGGTATCCTTCACGTGTAAGATGATGAAAAGTTCCCCAAATATCAAGATGAATCAACTCAAAAGGAGAATGTGCAACTATATTAGAAACAAGAAATGGTAATCGTTTTTGTTTTGCCAAATGACAAGCTTTACAGTGAGAATGATGGATAACCAAATCCTTGAGTTTCAATACATTTCTCAAAGTGTTAATTCTAACAAACAAGAGGTGTCCTAAATGGCTAAGACAAAGCTAATGATTAGACTTTGTGGCATTATTACAAACAACTAAGATGTGGGAAAACATAGGGAAAATGTTGGTAAGATCCAAGATATAGAGGTTTCCAAAGCAACTACCTATCCTAATCACCTTCCCCTACGTACGATCCTGAATAAGACAAGATTCAAAGAGAGAGTGCACTGAGCAGTGGTGAAATTGGTGGATACCACTAATGGAAAGAAGATTGAATCGAAATTGAGTCACATATAGAACATTATCAACAACAAGATCACTAAACAATTCAACATACCCAATTTGAGTGATAGGAATAGAGTAGACATTCGACAAAGTGACATTAGAATTCTGTGAAGGAAGAGATGTTTTAAACAGGTGCAAGGAAGTGCATATGTGATGTGTAGCACCAATATTAAGTACCCAGGAATTAAGAGGAACTGAATCATGAGAATAGGAAGATGAGAAAGAATATTTACCAAACAAATTTGAGACTGAAGGGGTTCCCTGCTCTTGCGATTATGTAGTGGTAGTTGTGCTTCAATGCAACTATGAACTCAACAAAGCAATAAGTTGTTGACATTGGTTGGAGGAAAGAGCTCCCAATGTCACACCTAATGAAGCAGGGGTTGTATCCCTGGATATAATGAAAGTGGATTGATGGGCTTGAGCTTGACTCATTGAATTCTTCGATTGAGGTTTGTATCCAGGGAGGATAGCTATGAAGCTTGTAGCACTTGTTAATTGTATGTCCTTAAAGACCACAATAGACAGATTAATGACAATCTTGCTTCCTTTTAGAGGGAACACTACCAATATAAGCATTTGCTGAAGCTGAATTGGAATCACCCAGAAATAGAGAATCCCCAAAAAATGAGGATCCATAATTGATATTCTGTTGTTGCTTCTCTTGAATCACAAGTGCAAAAACTTTTGAAAAATAGGCAGATGAGGCTCCATCATCAAAATTTGACCCCGAGTTTGGGCATAAGAATCATTTAACCCCATTAAAAACTAAATTACATATTCTTGTTGTTGATAGTCTGACCAAGTTTGCATTCCACCACAATAGGAAACAGGTAGGGGTTGAAAATTCTTAAGCTCTTCCCAAAGGATCTTGAATCATATATTATAAGCATTAATATCAAGGGCTCCTTATTGCAATGCAACAAGTTGCTTCTTAAGTTGAAAGATGCGAGGGACATTACTCTGATAGAAACAATCACATAGATCTATCCAAATCTCATGGGCACTGTTGATGTACATGATGCTCTATGCAATTTCTTTGGAAATAGAATTCAAGAGCCAAGAAATTACCATGATATTGCAGCGATGCTAAGCATTAAAGAGAGGATTATCAAAGGCAGGCTGAGAAATGTAGCCATCGACGAATCCCACCTTGTTCTTCGCCGTTAATGCCATCATCATAGCTCTACTCCAAGTATTGTAATTGTTTCCAAATAAATGGTGTGAAATGAGGATGAGCCCGGGATGATCTCCATTGTGGAGATAAAATGGACTGCTAGAATCCTCTATTGGCGATGGTTCTAAGGAACCAACCACAGCATGGGCATATGATTAGTTGCCCCGAGTCATTAGGTGGAAAAAGAAAATAAAAACATAGGCGAGCAAAAGGGAAAGCTATGATACCATATTACTGGTTTCAACCAAAAAAGAGAAGGAAAATGAAGATTCAAGAGAGGAGAAAATAGCTCAACTTCTCATTGATTGAATTATAGAAATATATAGAGGACAAAAGAAGCTATATGAGTTACAAAACTTTCTTCTAACCAACTATACAGCTCAGCATATCTAAAAATGTGTATATATATATATATATATATATATATATATATATATATCACAAAAAGTAATTTGTTATATAAGGACCAAGTTATTACAAAAATACCATGCTACTCTAATGATATCAAGTGAGAGTGTATTTAAAACCATGACTTCACATGCATGCCTTATTTTTTTAGAGTAAATATTTTATAATTATCTTACATATTTATAATACTTTAAAGATGAATGTTTAAGAAACAAGTTTATTAAAATTCATTAAAAATAAATATTAATTAAAAATTAATGAGAATAACTATAAGTTAAAATTAATGAAGGTAATTATATTAATTTGTATTAGCAATGAATAAACTCACATTATGAGGTTATTTGGACATCATAAAATTAAAAAAACAAAAATAAAATAAAATAAAAAGTAAATAAGATGATAAGTGTAAAAAAATTAATCACTATTTTTTTTCTTTTTCAAGATAAAATGTTGCAATTAATTCTTATTATTCTTTTGTGCTAATTAATCATGGACATTTTTTGCAATTTTAATTACTCTTTTGTGATAATTAATCATTTGATTATGAGTCTTTATTTGCTAGGATTGATCATTAATATCAGTACTTTAACAATATAACAAATTTTAGATATTTTTATTATTATCATTATTGCAATTTCCGATGTATTTGGATAAAAAAAACTTTAAACCAAATTGGACCAACCTACAGGCCATTAGCCTGTTTTACACCCCTAAATCAAATTTAAAAGAAAGTATCTTTTTGCAATCTGTGATTGGAGATCCTGGCACTAATAGTTACATTTTTCAATTCTTATATAAAAATAGTTGGAAAGTGTATATATTCTCTTTTATAAAAAAATATTATATAGAATATTTTCTAACTGGACATACTATTATATCGTTAAATTAAATTCCTTAATATATAAAGAAAATTAGTGGGAATACTTTTACAAAAACTTTAGGTTGTACAAATTATAAGATAAAGATGAATTTGTCAAAACAATATGGGGTGAAAAGAGATACGAAAAAGAAAATTGAAAATCCCCGATGGAGTAAGATGGTCATGATTCAAGATGTAGATACAAAGAATGGAAAAATGTGAAATATTTTAAACCTCTATAGTATATGTGTTTTTTGTCCATCGGATAGTATAGTGAAATGTTCTCTCATCCGTAGATATTAATCCAATGAATCGGATGTACCTTTGTATGATTGTTTGATATTTGTATTCTTGCATTACTATGTTTGTATTGAAGTTTTTGTACAATTACACTTCAACTATTCTAAGTCCTTTACCCTTTCATTCTCCCGTTTGTTGCCGTGAAGATAGAAGAACATACGACCTATGGACTAAATTGACTAGGATTAAGTGATGGATTAGTTGGAAGCATAGGCCTTGAGCATACGTCCATAGTCATGTATCAATATATTAGTTTAATAGTAATATGAATAGAAGCATCTGATCTCAATTGTGTCAAGTGTTTTGAGGCTTAAAATGAGGTGTAAAGCCAGCCACAAAGATGGACCAATGCTTTTGTCCTTAAATCTTTACAAGTTGGAAAGTCAGGTGCCTTGCCGTCCACACACACTACACCTTTACGTTGCATCGAAATGCTTTTGTAAATTAAGGTTTGGTTATATATATATTTGTCATCAAAGGTTAAGAAAGTGTGGTTCAATTTGGAATTGATTGTCAGAAGGAAATGGGGTTTTGAAGACATTTTCCAAAGAGTATGGGGCAGTCTTTTCAGGATGATGGCACGGGCGTAGGGAACAACCACAACTCCCCGTCTCAAGAGGTACAAAATAACCGCACTTTACACAAGTATCTTTTCTTCGTCACCCAGTAAACTTAACACCCAAGATTGCTACAACTCCAAGCAGAGGTCCCAAGGTTGCCGAAAGTGATGAGCACTAGTGCTTGACCTCCTTCAAAGCCGCTCCTGATATTTTGCCACCATAACAGCTATGCTATTCTCATCTGGTCCCCCCAAATCATAGAGAATTTATGAATTGATGATTGTAGGGTGGCATCCAGTAATTTATGCAAAAGGTATAGGACTGTGTTGCCCCACCCATATGGGAGAAAGTAGACTGAAGGCCAAGGGGCTCAAGGCTAATAAGAACCATCATCCTCTATTGCCTTTCTAGACAAGTCTCCTCTCCATCTCTCCCCTTATCCCAGTTTCAGCTTTCAATCTTCCATGAGGCTTGCAAAGAAGCTTTTAGGTGCTAAGAAGGCCTGGAAGAGCTTGACCAGCAGGGTCCAATCTAAGCGGCACAAGCTCAACATTTCCAAGGCTAAAAAATACGCCACTCATCTCCTAACCGGCTTGAGCTCTATCAGGCACCTTGTTGCCTGTAAGCGACTGCGTAAACGACGAGCTTTCAAGAGATCCTACTCAGCTCTGCACTATGATCATCACTACAAACGCTGCGACCAGCAACAGCTTCAGAAGGGTTTTGCAGCCATATATGTGGACCATCTGTTTGCAGAGGGTGCCCCTGGGGAGACAAGCAAGGGAAAACAAGTAGTTGCAGAAGGCAGCAATGGTGGCAAGGCCAAAACTGAAACAGGAGCTGGTTCATTGGAAACCAAGGCAAGTGAAAAGAGCGGATGTACAGTTAGTGATGCGTGGAAGGCTGCTGTGGCTTCATCACCACAATTACGAGGGGTGGACGAGAGAGCGGACGAATTCATTTCCAAATTCCACAAAAAAATGAAGCTTGAGAGCGAGAAATCCATCCTTGATTTCCAGGAGATGATAAAAAGGAGTGCCTAGAAGCTCGTAGTGTCCTTCTTACCTTCACATTCCTTCTTTTTCATTGTAAAAATTGACATTAAAAGAAAGGGGTTTGAATATTTGAAAATATACCCCTTTTTTTTTTCTTTTTTTTTTTTGCGGGTTCTTCTGAGTTGCAACAGCGGGTGGATTTCTATAGGGATTACATTATCGGGTATTTGGGCATTGCTTGTGTATTTTTAATTTGAGAGTTTCTTATTTTTGTTTTATAGACATGAAACGTGTTATAGCTTGCATTTTTAGCTTGTAATGTATAAGCTGAAGATACTCGAACTGGAATGCAAAGTTTCAAGCATGAAGAAGGCCTTTATGCTTGTGACCAATCCAATCAATAAATTGTAGATGTTAGAAAACAGAGAGGAGCATGCACAAGAATTACCAAGGCAAACAAGTGTTTCCAAGTTACATTTTTGTCACCACAAAAAAAAAAAAAAAAAAAAAAAAAAAAAAAAAAAAAATCAACCTGAGGAATATATAATATTCCCTGTTTTCAGAAATATTATAAAGCTCACATAACAGCATTATTTACAAACGTTATATATTCTGGTCCACCTGAGGAATATGCAAACAAGTGTTTCTAGGTAACAACATGAGTAGGCTACAACATGAGTCTACACTAGTGCAGAAAATCTTTCATGGGATCATCATGATGTATCTTCTTCATCCTATATGCCTCCATATCCTCAACAGTAACCTACAATGGCAAAGAAAGTCAGCAAGCAGCAAATATTGTTAGGCGAAGTTCAAGAATTAAAGATGGATGAAAGCCCATACCTCATCATCCCATTTGACATTATATTTTCGCTTCCTTTCATCCCGCTCTTCTTTCTTTCTCTCATCCTCCTGGTCAAAACAAACATGTTCACGTAATAAGCATTTTTACTTCTGTTACAAGGCATGAAAACAGCAATCCAACTTCAAAACAATCATTGCTAAATTTGAGTCAACTTGGAAAATCAAGTATTAAAACGGATTCCAATATCTAGAAATCCTTAGCTGCGGGTTAAAGGTATAAAGCATTTAGATTTGGAGTTCTATCACCTGCATCTCTAAGACAACTAAAATCAATTCTAAAGTAGATTTAGCCCCCCAAAATTAAGATTTTATGAAACATTATATTAACAATCAGGAAGTAAAAATGAAGATCCTGAAAATAACCTTCTTAAGAGCGTCGACAAGTAATTTCTGGTCAAGAACCAAGTCATCCGGCACATCAGTTCCCCAAGTAGCAAGCTTTTTCTCCTCCACTGGGGCAGGATCCTCTGCATTAATGTTGAGATACAGTTAATCGAGCAAGCATTTTAAATCAAAGTGTAATGAAACTTGTAAAAATTGAGAGATGTAAGGATCAAATGAATGGTAAAATTGAATACCAAGACTTAAACAAGTATGATTTTATAATTAAATAAATGTTCATGTCACTGTCAAATGAAATTGTTCTTGTAGTGTTTAAAAACAATCACAGGACACTTTAAACCTTAACCAAAGGAAGTGCAACAGGAATGGAACATAAACAGAAGCTACATTCCATTCAAAATGCAATATAAGAAAGTGAACTGGAATTAAACATGGAAAATAAGATCATAATAACTTTCTTGAGGCAGAGATTGCACTCAAGGAGAAAGACAGATGATACACAATTACCAAAATAAACAACATGCAATGCAAGTGCTGCTAACCACCATCCCACATTACATTTGGGGTGAAAAAAGTCCAGGGTCCTGGTTCGGGATGGAAAATGCAGTAAGACGGAGGTTGGTTGTCATTGATTCCAAGTCCTTCGAGCTTAGGGTTGATTGGGTAAAAGGGCGATGTGAGGTGCAGATAGTGGAAAGAGGAAAAGGCTACCGGAGATGGATCAAAGTGAGCAGGGGAGTGCTGGAATGACTCTTGAAGTCCTTGGATTTATGCTGTACGTGGAGATAGGAAAAACTTTTCAGGGGCAATTTGAAAGACCGTGGTAGAAGGTTCAAGATGGAAATGCATCAAAATGTTGCTGAGTGTTATATTCTGGTTTCTATGATTTCAGAAGACGACAAAAGATACTTCATTATTATTCCAGAGGGTTTCGATCTTCTAGGCTGGGACTCCATGGGGCGGAAGTGAAGGGAGTTATCCTTAGTTGATACAGATATCAAAGCAGGGGAAGAGGGTAATCCCAGGTCAGGAAGCTTGAAGAGTCCTTCCCTAGTCAAATCTGGTCTAAGCTTTACAGATGTTACTAAAAAACTGCCAAGGATTGGGTGAAGAAGTATGGGTTCAAGTTGGGAATGCTATGTACTCGTCTAAGCTGAAATCCCTTCGTTGTTGTTTGGTAGGCAAATGGGATGTAAGGGATGATTTAATGCCAGAGTTTTAGGCAGTGGAAAATTGGGTAAAGACCCAGTGGAGGTTTTTCGGACCAGTAAAAGTGGCCTTGTTGAGTGATTCTTTGTTCTTGTTTGAATTCTCTTCTCAGGTTTTTGCTCAAAAAGCGGTGGAGGAGGGTTGTCACTCTTTCAATGGTCTCCAAATTTCTCTTGACTGGTGGAAGCCAACTGTGGGGTGTTCTCAGCTGGATTTTCAGAGGGATGTTTCCTGGGTGAGACTTCCAGGTTTGCCTCTACAACTTTGGGATTTGGAGTTTTTCATAAAGGTAGGAGATGCCTGTGGAGGATTCATAGCCATGGACAATGAGACCAAACAGTCCTGAAATTTGAAATGGGCAAGAATCCTGGTAAAAAACAATGGAAAGGAAGTGCCTGGAAAACTTGAGGTGGTGGCGGGGTTTGCGCCCTTCTATATTCCGCTATGGTGGGAGAATTCCATGTGGTACTCAGCCGTGCAGGTTGCCAAGGCAGCAAATTCCCATAGTGAATTACAGTTGGAAATCAAAGATAGCTTCATGCAAGAAGAAGGGCTGGTTGTATCACGCGCTTCGGTGCATGTAGACAAAGCCAAAGATCCCTGCAGAAAGGATGCCATTGCAGCCATTTCAGCAGCATCTGTCAGAGATGGGATGGGGTCGACTGTAGACCATGGGGCAGCTCAGGATGGAGGGGATGTTGACGTGAGATCTTGGAAAAGCAGGGACACTTTGAAGCTAAAAGACCGTATGGACTCGACCTTTGAAATGTGCCTAAGTCAGCCAAAAAGGATGGTGGGGATCCTGACTTCGGCAAAATAGGAAAAATCAACCTTTTAAGGTTGGGATTGGTGAAGTCTGACTGTAGGATAGGGGTGAATGATTATGGGGTAGGGCTGGAGTCTAGAAGTGGAGCCCAATTTTTGGCGAAGCCCAATTTAGAGCAGGCTAGGAGTATTAAAAATAAATCGGGCCTTCTTTTATCAAAGAGAGTGGGCCTAAGGGCTGAAAGTTGGGTAAGGCCCAAAAAACCCAGCCTTAGAAATTTATATCATGCAAAGAAGGCGCATGGAGACTTGTTATGTTGTGCTGGAATCCCTAAAGCAGATGAGGGGAGTAGTAATGATCTTCAATCACTTGGGCTTGCAAAAGAAGCATTTGGAGGGGAAAGGGCCACTGTGAAGAAAGCCCCAGATCGAGAGCTTGTTCTTTGCGGGTTTGGAGCTTGGTCAAAAGACAACGAAGGAGAGTCATTCAGGTACGAATCTGCTATCTTGTGCTGGGGGGAGGAATTCTTCTTCTTCTCCTCTTTCTGGGTTGGGGGGGGTCTATGTGGGAAGTTTGGATAAGGGAGTCTAAGGGCCAATCGACTCACAGAAGGATATCGAAGAGTGTGGATTAGTGCAAGATCCTCTGTGTATGATTCTCAAGGACGGAAGGTCTATCTTTCTTCAAGACCACACTAGTCTCATGCCTCCAGTTGAAAGGGTGGGAGTTCCTCTAAGGGAGCAACGGTTTGGAAATTCCCATTGCACAGCGATAGGAGAGGAAAGCTCATCGCTAGAGGTTTCTGCAGAAGGAAAGATAGGAAATTTGAGTTCCCCTTGGGTGAACAAAAAATTCCTTTTTGCAAATCATTGGGAGTCTCAGTGGAAGGATTTGAAGATGATATTTGAGAATTCTGGTAGGAATTGAGAACAGAAAATGCTCTGCGAGTTCGCTGAAACTAAGTAAAAAAGGAAAAAGGGGAGCTTTGTCAAGTTCAAGGAAAGACAGAATTGAATAAACTTTTCAGCTCCATTAATTATGAGGGTAATGCAAGAAAAGAGGTAGAGGGTGAGGGGTTGAGTAGGCAATTAACATCAGTTTCCTCATGAAGCTTAGGATATCATCCTGGAATGTTAAAGGCTTACATGATCCAGATGAAAGAAAGATTTTCAAGTCCATGGTTAGAAAACACACGTCTGACTTAGCATGCATTCAGAAGACTAAGATTAGGGAGATGTCAGACACAATTGTGAGAAGCCTAGGTGTGGGTAGGCATTTGGGATGGGAGTCTTTGGATGCAAGGGACACGACAGGAGGGGTGTTACTATTTTAGGATACAAGAGTTTTGGAGAGGTTGGCTTCTAAAGTGGGGTCTTTCTCCATTTCTTGTTATTTTAGAAACTAGGAGGATAGGTTTTTCTTTAGGCTTTTTCGGGGCTTTATGGGAAGCTGAAGGGAAGAGAGAGGAGGGAGACGTGGGAGGAGTTAGCTTTGATTAAGGGGCTTTGGGATGTGCCTTGGTGTATAGTAGGTGACTTTAATGTGGTCCGTTTCCCAGTTGAAAAAGGTAACTGTAATCGATTGTCAGCTACCATGAGACAATTTTCCAATTTTATTGATGAGTTGGACTTGTAGACCCGCCTCTTGGTGGAGCTGGCTTTACTTGAAGTGAGGACAAGGTGGTCCTTTCAAAGCTTGTCTAGACCGTTTTTTGTTTTCTAGAGATTGGGAGGATCACATCTTAAGGGCCTTGCAAGTTTTGTTGCCAAGACCACTGTCTGACCATTCTTCTATTTTGTAGACTTTTTTTCTTTTTTTTTGTTTTTGGGGGGGGGGGGGAGAAAAGGTAAAAGCCCTTTCAAATTTGAAAACATGTGGTTAAAGGCAGAAGACTCCAGAGAGAAAATCAAAAAGTGGTGGCAATCTTATAATTTCAAGGGTAGCCCTAGCTTTGTGCTCTCTAGAAAATTACAGGCTTTGAAAAGTAATCTGAAGAAGTGGAATAAAGAGGTGCTCGAGAATGCCTCAACTAGGAAGGATTCGGCTCTGGAGTTGATAAAATATTGGGATAGCATACAAAGATTAAGACCCCTATCTGAAGAAGATAAGATAAGCTAAAGAAATGTCAAAGATGAGTACAGTCGCCTAACTATTTTAGAAGAAACTTCTTAGAGGCAGAAGTCAAGGGCACTCTAGCTAAAGGAGGGAGATAACAACACGAAATTTTTTCACCGCATGGCTAATGCTAGGAGAAATGGAAATTTCATCAGTAGCCACACCATCAATGGAATTCACTAGGAAAAAGAGGAGGAGCTTAAAGAAGGCATTTTTTCCCATTTTAGAGAAACGTTTAAGGAACCTCAAGTGAGAAGACCCGATATGGCAACAGAACTCTTCAAGAGCATTGACTCAATGGACAGAAAGGTCTTAGAGGGTCCTTTTTCGGAGGAGGAGGTGACCATACCTCTAGCAAAATTGGGAGGTGACAAAGCCCCTGGGCCAAAAGGGTTTTCTCTGGCTTTTTGGAAATCTTGTTCGCCTACAATGGGTAGAGAAGTGATGCAGTTATTTAAGGAGTTTCATTTGCCGAATTCCATGACTCGTAGACTTAATGCAACATTCTTAGTTCTCATCCCTAAGAAAGGAGGGGCACGTGACATGAAGGACTTTAGACCAATCAGCCTGCTAGGGAGCCTTTATAAACTCTTGCAAAAGTCCTAGCTAATAGGTTGAAGAGGGTGATGGGCAAGGTGCTGTTAAATAGTCAGAACACTTTTGTGAGGGGGTAGACAAATCTTGGATGTTGCTTTGATTGCAAATGAAGCGGTTGATTCAAGGAAGTGTAGCTCTAATGCGGGCCTAGTTTGCAAATTGGATATAGAAAAGGCCTACAATCACGCCAGCTAGACATTTCTTCTCTATCTTAGAAAAAATGGGTTTTGGCCCTAAGCAGAGACGGTGGATTCACTTCTGCATTTCCACTGTGAGAATGGCGGTTCTAGTTAATGGCAGCCCCGTAGATTTTTTCCTAACCTCTAGAGGATTGCGGCAAGGGGACCTTCTTTCACCCTATTTCTTTGTATTGCATATGGAGGCCCTCAACAGTTTAATTGCTAAGGCTGAACATGGAGGGTTTATTAGGGGCTTCAAGATTGAGGGCAAAGGGGCAAATGAGAATCAAGTTTCACACCTTTTGTTTATCGATGATACCCTTCTCTTTTGTGAGGAGGATGTAGAACAACTGAATTTTTGAAAATAGATTATCATGTGTTTTGAATTGGTGTTAGACTTGAAATAAATTTGCAAAAAAGTGAAGTTATTCTAGTAGGGGAAACGGTGGATGTGAATAGAGCAACTTCTCTTTTTAGGTGCAAGGTAGGAAAGCTTCCCACTTCTTATCTAGGCTTACCCCTTAGGGCCTCTAATAAGCAATGTGGTGTTTGGGACTCAATTGAGGAGAGGTTTAAAAGGAAATTGTCTATTTGGAAAAAACAATACCTATCCAAAGGAGGAAGACTTGTCCTTTTAAAGAGCACTATTTCAAATCTCCCTATTTATTTTATGTCCCTTTTTGTAACTCCTAGAAAAGTGAGAATTAGATTAGAGAGAATTCAAAGAGACTTTTTGTGGGGAGATTTAGGAGATAGGAGCAAGATCCACTTAGTAAAATGGTCAGATGTGTGTAAGACTAAAAGTTTTGAAGGTTTGGGGATAAGAAGACTGCCCAGTCTCAATCAAGCTTTGCTAGGCAAATGGCTATGGAGATTCTCTGTCGAGCGTGAGCTTGTGGAGGAAGATCATTTGTGGAAAGTTCGGGGAGGTGGAGGGGGGTTGGACTACTAGAATGCGGAGGGATTCCTTTGGGATGGGCCTTTGGAAGGACATTAGAAAAGGGTGGGAAAAGTTTAATGCTAGAACTTCTATCCGTATAGGAAATGGAAGTCGTACAAGTTTTTGGTAGGACATTTGGGCAGGGGACTTCAAGCTAAAAGATGTTTACCCTACTATTTTTAGGATAGCATCCCATAAAAATGCTACAGTTGCAGAATCTTGGAAAAGAGAAGGGAATGAAGGGGGGTGTTGGGAGGTTCATTTTAGAAGACCCTGCCAAGATTGACAGGTAGAAGAAGTGACCTGCCTTTTGGGTTTTTTTGTCCCGTTAAAAGTGCAAGAAGGTGAGGACACTTTATGTTGGAAGGAAGATAGGAGAGGAATTTCTAGTGTCAAGTTTTATTATTGTTCTCTAAGTGGGGAGAATAATTTTCTTTTTCCTGAGAATGAGGCTTGCGGATCCCATGCTCTTCTCAGAACTTGCTTTTTTTCTTGGGAAGCTATTGGAGGAAGATATTAACCGTAAACACTTTAATGAAGTGGGAATGATAAATGGTCGATAGATGTAATCTTTGTAAAGAGAGTGAAGAATCAGTTGATCACATTTTGAATCATTGCGCCAAAACAAGAGAGCATTGGATCTTTTTATTAGCCCTCCTTGGAGTCACTTGGGTATTTCCATATTCAGTGAGAAATCTCCTCCTTCAATGGAAAGTTAAGAGGCCTCAAAAGAAGAATAGAGCAGTTTGGCATTTGGCTCCCATTTACTTATTATGGTGTGTTTGGAAAGAGCGTAATTGAAGAATCTTCAAAGATGAACTTTCCGACCAAGGCTTAAAGGATCTCTTCTTTCAGACTCTTTTTGAGTGGTCTATAGACTCTTTGGAGCTGGATTTCCCCTCTATGTTGATTTTCCTAGATACTCTTTTTTGTGGTTAACTTTGCTTTGTTTGTTTGTTTGTGCGGACTTTCTTTGTTTGAGGTGTGTTTTGGCTTGTTTCTATGTATACAGCCTGTATACGCAGGGTGCGCCCCCTCCTTTTTTTGGTGCTTTTTAATGCATGTTCTTTTTGTCTATCAAAAAATAATAATAATAATAATAACCAAAATAAATGAATAAATATATATATATAAAAAAAAAAAAAACACTAGATACTGACCTTCAGTGGCTGCTTTACGAGCAATATTAGTTTTCATGAGGTCTGTTGCAGCTTCAGCAGCCTCAATTCCAGCCGCACCTGTACAGTAGCTGTTTCGTATCATTTGCTTACAGCACTTATAGCCCCACTGGTGGTCCTTCCACCATGAGCCCCAGACACATGTATGATTGTTAATGTAGACATCTTCTTCATACTTGCTTTTTGGAAGAGCTGTCTCCTACAAGAAACGATAAGATAAAGCAAGGTAAGATCCTGCTGCAAGCATTAAAAAGGAAAAGAAAAATAAAATAAACAGTTCACACAAATTTTAATTTCAAAAAAAAATATTTGGGCAAACAAGATTTCCAATCTTTTAAAACATAAATAGATTAACAGCTGGTAAACTAAATGTAATAAGATAGACCTAACAGCATTTTTTTTTTTTTTCTGATAGGTGACCTAACAGAACAATTATAAATCATGGTATAGAAATCATTGTGCTTGGATGCTCAATGAGAGAAATTAATGACATCCAACTGAAAAGAAAGGATGCAGTATTACTTTTTAATCTCATGGAAAGCACAAAGAAGCAATCTGATGTATCTTTTATTCATTTATGTATTTTTGGACATGCACATATGAGATATAACAATAAAAGCTGTCAAACAAAAAGGAGGCGCAACCCTAGTACACATGAAGTATACAAGGCGCAGCATAAGCCAACAAAAACAGGGAGAAGAAAGTACAATAGGGCATAAATTAAGCCCAAAACCCCATCCATGGTGTCAGAGATCTAAAAGGGCGAAAAAAGGGTTGCCACCATGGCAAACTGCCATAGTTATGTTGAATAACAATTTTTTTAAGAAACAAAGACTTTATTGGGATAGAGAAAAGTACAAAAGAAGTATGCAGCATTCTACTACAGGGAAAAAAAAAACAAAAAAGAAAAATTGGAACAGAACAAAAGATACACTAAGGAGAAACCAAAACCAAGAGACCAGCCTCTTGTAGGCTTGTCCTATAAATTCCACCAAATAAGATGGCTCCTTTTTGCTAAGAAATTAGCCTTCTCATTGGCCTTCCTAAGTAAGGCACTAAAAAGAAAAACTCCATCAGGAAAGATAAAATACACAATCTCCCTAACTAATTCGAGAGCCATGGGTGTTACAATGATGGAGGAGGAATCCCTTCTGCCCATATACCGTTCATATGCATATGGTGTACTCCTCCCCTAAGTCCATCCCAAAGGGCAAGCACCTTTTTCTTGATGGAACTGTCAAACCCATAATAAACTAATATAACCTCCCCCCAAGTGATCTCTACAAAAACCACAATCAAGTACATCAAAATTCAATTTCAGACATGCTTCCAGAGGAGGCTGGTTGTAGCACATCTGCCATGCTTGACACAAGCAAGCTTCCAATCCTTCATAATGGATATTAATAGTATCATCCTTACTCTTGGAAACTGGAATGCATAAAGTGTGTTGAGAGAAAGCATTATTAAAAAAAAAAAAATTGCACTAAGGGCTCCACAAGAACTTGGATAAAACACAAGGTCTGATGTGATGTCTGTCACATTCTCCAATCTTTTCTGAATCAACTTTAGAATAGGTAGTAAATTTTTTATAGAATTCTGAATAGGGATTATCCAGACTGTAGCTATGCATTTTCATAAGAGTTAAGAAATTCGTACATGAAAACCGCAAGACAGTGACAGATGTTCATAAATCATTTAATGAGTGAATAATGAAAAATGAATGTTAGCCACATTAAGGCAAAACCCAAATTTTGAGGGGGAAAAAATATGCATAAATTTATCTTCATATAATACCTGGCCTTTTATAATTCTGCCAGCACGATCATATTCAACCTGCCGCTCACTTTGCCCCAAAAGAAGCTCCCTGGGCAGCTCTTCTTCAGCTGCAGCATTACCATATTTATCCATTATAGTGTCTTTCATTCGGGACTTCAACTTTTCCTTGATGACCTTATAATTCTTGAACAGCAATTCAGCTTGGGATGGAGCAGCTTGCATATGGATATCCTGCCCCTTGTCAAATGCTTCCCAAGCATGAATATTGAGTTGCTTGAACTCCAAGGCTTGACCACTCACTCTATATTGATTATCTCCCTGAAATAATAGCAAATTGAGTCAACATAATCGAACATCTTTATTATTTTGGGGAAATAAAAGTATTTATACTTTGAAAGTTCCTAAAGGTACTCACTCCATAGAACTTCTCATTTGGGTCAGCATCAGGAAGAGGATCTTCACGCATTGATCGGGTCTTAGGATCATAATGGGCTGAGTTGACATCAAGATTTAAGAGATACTTTGCAGTATCCTCCCGAATACGCAGATTCCTAGAAACCAAAAGGAGATAATAAAAAAAAATGCTTCCACCAGATTGCACAAGAATGCTATAACAGTTAAATAATACTTTTCCCAGAACTAAACAGACTCAAAAGATGACTATAAATAGAAGGGCCACAAAAACCCACCTCACAGTTCCTGTGCTTCCACCTCCAGTAGTTCGGACACGTTTCTCAACCTTTGCAAAGTCCATTTGTTTGCTCTCGTCAACCTTGGCTTCATCAACTTTCAGATCATCTTCATCGTCCTCCTCTTCATCACTAACCTCTTCCTCCCCATTCTGCTTATTGTTTTTTTCTTCTAACTTTTTCAGTTGCTGTTCTTTCAAATATTTCCTTCGAGCTTCATCCCTTGCCTCATATCTTTCAATGACCCGAGCATAAGTTGCAGCATCATATCCATTCCAGCGATCTCGTTTGCCATCATAATCCAGCTCAAAGGTCTCAATCTTTTCGTCAGGCGCAATGTGCATGCTTGTCCATTTTGCTCCCTTCTGTCGAGGTCTCTCCATGCATGTCTTTGCATTATGTGTCATAGCCCACAACTGTAGTGCAAATGAAAGCGATCTCCTCAGGAATCACAGACAACCAAGAAAAAATGATTCATGATATAATATAATTGAAATCATGTTTTGAAATATTGCTAGCAAAGTTGTATAAATAGATGGTCTAATTTGTGATAATGGAAGCATGCATCTTTGGAAGCATAAAGCATCAGGGCAATTGCACCTAGGCAATACTTGTTACTATTGCTACCTTAGCATAAGGTAGGCAAGCAAATGATCTAATGGCTGCCAAAGGATGCCTTGACAAACACTGCCTGAAATGCTGTTTCTATACAGGCATAGCAGTAAGTGATCAGGCCTATATTTGATAGAAACAGAGAGTGTTGCCCTCAGCATCCTTTGAAGAAGTTCCCCATATTTTCTTACACTCCCAGAGGACAACATAATGGACACACATGGATTCCCTACTAAGTAATGTGCAAGCTTTTGTCATGCACATACTTCCTTTTACTTCCAAAAAGCTTTTGACTCCTGTAATTGAAAATTATCTTCCCATGTCTCAATTGCCTCTAATGACATACCATGCTCCCCAATCCAGGGTTATTACTGGACAAATGGAGAACTCAAATCAACTGCTCATTAGCAATATCTACCAATTAAAGATCAATTGTTGAAAAACTAGCAGAAAACTACAAGGGGCACTTACTTTTCACATGCACCCTTTCTATACTTATCCGCCTGAAATATTTTTGCACCTCTGTCATACCAAGCTTTCGTGTAATTTGGATCTGATTTCCATTTCCTTTGATGTTTCAGACTCTAAATATGAGAAAGAAAAACCTTAAATCAGCGTACAAGGATTATAATGGAAGAGAAAAAGTAGCCACAGAGAAATTGATGCAGCTTACAGGTCTCTCAGCATTAAGATACCATGGCGCTGAGGACATATACTGAGGAATATGAGGGTTGATTTCTTTGCCATCTTCATCAAGCTCAGCTGGTGCAAGCCCAGCTTTACGGGCTTCCTCTAATTCCAACTGTTTTCGGTGGTCCTCCCTGGATTTGAAAGCCACTGCAAAAGCCACCAAGTAAGATGCATGAATGAGAAGAGAAAAAGGAAACCATAACAGCATACACCACCTAATGCTTAAACTATTAGGACAGTCACTGGTACGGATAAATACTTTGGGTGTCCCTTATGTCTCCAAAATTGTGCTTAATTGTGTCTCCAAAATCATGCTTAAGCACCCACAAAATTGTTACTTAACACCTCCCCTGTTAAGATCTCATCGCCTTATTGTGATCAAACAGCAAAAAGTTCTTTTTCCCAACTACCAATGGTTGTTAAATGATTTACTGTGTCCAAGGTCATATGACTAATAGTGACAGGCTTAGCTTGTTATTAGAAAAAAAAAGGGGGGAAAAAAACTACTAGATCAATTTATTGCCAACTATATACTTCAACATGTGATAAAAACAAAGAGGGAAGTTAGGATCATCTAAATTGGTCAGTCTAATGTCCAGAAACCCAAAGTTCCAATCAGAATCAGCAAAGAATCCAAAAGCATGATTAGATTACACTCAAACAGAAACAACCAAACCAACATGAGGCTAAAAGAGACAGCCAAGCACATAATCATAAGTGAAAATATATACATTGAACTAAGGATGATTCCTTGATGATTGAAAATTCTATTATTTGAATAACAGCAACTTGGAGAAACTTGACAAAAAGAAACAAGATAAAATCAAGTTTCTAGGTGACTAGGGCAAGTTTATCATTTGGTACTTAAGCAAGGTCCTAAATGGGCTATTCATCATGCACAACAAACTAAACCATGGATCCTCATAAAATAGGTAAACTCATAAACAAATAAAAATACGAACCTATCAATATATATATATATAAACATATGACAAGGATAATAATGTCTCCTAGCCATAACCAGTGTTATCTAAGGTGATCGCCTAAGTCGCCTAGGCCATCAGGCCAGGCAGGGTAGATAAAAGTCGCCTTTTAAAGACCTAGGCAAGGCGGCTTCAAATAGGCAACGCCTAGGCAATCGCTTTGGGATAAGGCACAAGTCATAGAGGCTCGCCTTTGACCATGAATTAAGATTACATACTTAGATTATAATTTCATTCAATCTAACATTGGATTAAACAAAGTATAAGATAAAATATTATAATATCAATCATAGAGATAATAAAATGGAAGGTTATCAATCTAGTCTTAATGGAAGTAATAACAATTTTAATTTCAATAATGACTATGATGATGATGTCTAAAGCTTCTCTAGAATGTTCAATCTCTTATTTTGTTTTTTATTTTACTTTTTAGGTGTTTGAAAAATTAGAATATACATTTAGATAGGATTGATATCTTTAAACAATATGATATTTTTTATAATATGGGGTATAATATTTAACACTTTCAATAATTATTACTATTTTGTTAATTTTATAAGACATCGTGAGTGATGAAAAATTAATAGTGTTGATTATGGAAGACAACACTTATATTTGTTGAATATCAAATAGATAAATATATGTATATATTTTATCGCCTTACTATAGTTAGGTTATCGCCTTGTTTTTCGTTTTTCTCCTTAAACTAAAAGGAGTCTTATCGCCTTGATATCGCCTTTTGCTTTTGACAACACTGACTATAACTTTTTATTCGGGATGCCAATGCATTCAGTCAACGTTACAATGTTTTTTAAATTAACTTTATTTTCAATTTCTACACTTTTTCTTTCAAATTCAAATAAGCTTATCTTTATATTAAACTGCCTTTTTTGGTTATTTTTAGAAAGATTTTCCACATTTTTAATATTTTATGTTTTTATATTGATTTTCTTTCTTAAATGTTCATAATATCATTATTTCATGTTTGATTAATTTTAAATTCAGAAATTTCATTTTTTGAATTTCAATTTTTTTTCTGCCGAATTATTCTGAATTCTTTTTCCTTTACACGGTTAATTTGCTTATCTAAAACTCAAAAATAATAATAATAATAATAATAATTTATTTTGTAAGCCTAACCATAAATAAATAAAATAAAAATATCTCAAGATCATGTAATTTTGAGTCACATATAATTGTTATCTTCCACATTATTTTCAATCACCTTTTTTTTCTTAACAAATGGTTTTAACAGTTTTATGTTTTTTAATTTATGGTTTTTAACATGTATTCTTTCCATATTCATATAAAATAATATTTAGTTTCACCAAAATTGCATTCAATTTGGAATCCCCATACACCAGAATTCAATTTTTTATTTAAAAAAAAAAAAAAAGCCTCTACCAGTTGAATTGTTTCAGGCCTTGAGAACTTGATATCAAGCCTAGAAGAAATTAATCTTGAATCTTCAATTATATTCAAACAAACCCAAATTCATGCACCAAAAACGCAGCCTTAATATAGCTATCCACAGTCTTGTTTTTCTTTTTTCATGTTCATGTTATTCTTTCATACCCCCAACCTACTGAAATCCACAACAGAAATGGCTTTAAAACCCAAATCCCCAAATATTACGCTCCATTTGGATCTTAGCAAGAATCAGAGAAGGAGAGGAAAATTAGTAAAAGTAATTTCCAGCAATTTTCGTCCCGTTCTCTCTTTTATGCTGAGATTCAAACAAAGCTTTAGGCAAAGGATCTGTATGAAACTCATTATCAATCAACAAATATGAGAAAAGAAAAGCCCTAGACCAAACCCTTTTGATTAGAAAAAAAAGGTTTACTCCCCAACATTAACAAAAAAAAAAACTAAAATTGAGAAACCAATCAAATTCCCCCAAAAAACCAATCAAATCCCTAAAATTAGGGTTTCTACGTCAGTCAATCAATGTTGAGAAACCAAAAAAACAAATTCCCCCTTTACCACCGTTTGTTTTTCCAGAAATATGTTCAGCGAAAACAAAACAACCTACGAGTACCCTAACAAAATTGAGTTTCTATCCTTCAAAAAATTGCAGAAAAATAGAAGGAAGAGAGAGAAAAGTAGAGACGTACCAGAAGCAGTCGCCATATCGGAGAGATGAGAATCAAATTAGTGGTTGCAGAGAAAGCCCTAAACAGAAGCTGCGAGAAACTATGAATTGCGTATGGAGATTCGGACGAGAGCAGGGCCGCAGAGAGGTTAGGTAATGACTGAATAAAGAAATACTCACCCGTGGTTTATGATATATATATATATATTATTAAAAAATATAAAAACCATGATAAAAATAAAACCAATAAAAATTTAAAAAAAAAAAAGTAATGTCTAAAATTTTAAATTATGAATAAAAACTTTGAAATGGAAAAAAATTATTGAAAATAAAATAAAGGATTAAACTTTATTTTCATGTGACAGGTCTTTAGAGAGATATGCCATAAAAATAACAAAAAGAATTAAAAAAATCCATATTAAGAATGTTTACATATATTTAATTTAAGGATATAAATATAAATAAAATAAAAAATAATATATAGAATATTAAAAAAAAATTCAATAAAACAAATGAAAATTTTAAATAAACATAATCTCAAGAGAATTACCATACAGGGGTGGACAAATCATGATAATGACTCAAAAGGGTCACACCATTTTTATAAATTCCTATCAAGTCCTTTGATAATTCCAATTATATTTTCTTTTTTTATATATTAATATTTTAAATTATTCATGTTATTATTAATGTCATTCTTATTAATATTATAAATTTTTATGATTATTATTCATATTTTTAATATTATATTAAAAAAATATTATTATATTTTTATTATTACTACTAAAAAAACCCTAAAAGATAATTTTTATTTTTTTAATTCTTGAAGTCGATAAGCTTTATTAAAAAATCATTCTTCTTTTTTTGTCTTTTTTATGCTTTATATGCTACATTAAGATAGTGTTTGTTCTTTTACTTAATTCTAAATAAAACCTTAATGCTTCATAATATTAAATATTAAGTTGTTTGTTTTTATAATATTTTATTTATATTAAGTATTAAAAAGTAAAAAAAAAAAATCAATATGCTATTTTTTATATTTTGAAAATGCTACATATTTTGACTTTTTCTATTTAGTAAAAAGTTTATAATAAGTCATAAAAAAATAGAAAAACAAAAGACCTAAATTCTGAAAAGAAATTGTTTTCAGCAAAAAGCCAAAAAAACAAACACAACTTAAGACTAATTAAATTATTATTGTTATTATAATTAGCAAATCATTAATATTACTATTTATTATATTAGTTTTATATTATTAATATTATTGATATAACTAATATTATATCCAAGTTATTGGTATGACAAAAATACATTGATTTTATAGCATTAATATTTTAAACATATAATATATTAAACTATAACTTAATTTAATTTTTAATATTTTTTAACAAACATTTGTGAATAGCTTCCTTATATTCCTTAAAATTCTCTTTACTATAAGTTAACCTTAAAAGATATTTATTATTGCTATTAATAGTTATGTCCTTTGTATTCATCTCCTTGTAGTCATCTTTCTACTGTCAACAAGTTTATAATCAACAACTCTCTGTAATCAAGGTATATTTTCAATACAAAAGTTATTTTCAGAATCAAATCTTTGTTATATTCAAAATCAAATCTTTGTGTTTTTATGTTCAAATTTCTTCAATAAATTAGATATAATTAAACAGTAATTATTTCTATTTTTATACTTGGAGTACATTAGACAGAATTAATTTGTTGTGTGCATGAACTATTATATGTCCTAGGTGTGAATGATATCAAAGCCACGTTCTGCTTGAGAACCGAATGGTATTACGAGTTGGAACATTATTTAATCACTAATTTAGTCCTGACTTAATTCAAATTGAATTTCTTGTGAACAGCTTGGTAAGCCTAAGTAACGATGTTTGAGGGCAGAATGAGCGTAAGTCCCATGTTGATCTGTTTGTGGTGGTCCCTGTTCAGAAAATTATTTGAATTGATTAAGGACAAAATTGTGATTATTTTCTATAGCAATGAGTAATATTATAAGGAAATTAAGTAGATCTAGTTCTTCCCGATCTCTTAGGTCTAATGACAGTTTTGCATATTCATATGATAATTCTGCACACACATCACTTACTCAAAAATATTGTGAATAGTCAATAAATAAATATAACACAAATAGAAAATCAGTTACATAATTGGTCAATCGCACACATGAAAATTAATACAATATATCAACAAGGAAATTTCAAATTTAGTCAAAATTATTCAATTAAAACTGAAGAAAAAACTATTTCTCTTAATCAAAATTTAGAAAGTCTTCAATTATTAAATCAAAACACTATTAATCATCATAGAAAGAAATTTAATTATATTCATATAGGATTAGTTCAAGTTGCAATAAAACCTTTGTTTCGCTTAGGTTTAGATATTCCTGTGTTTGTTTGTCTAAGAGACGCTAGGTTGACAAAATTTACTGATTCTATTCTTAGCATGATTGATTCCCTTGCAAATGGTCTCGTTTATTTTAATTGTTTTCCCAAATTTTCCATGAACATAAATGACCTAAGTATTCTTTCAAGTTTAACTTTAAACATTAAAACTAAAAATATGATTTTTGTAGAAGAAGCCCAAACTATAGCAATAATTTATAGAATATATTATAAAGTTATGACTACTCAATTAAACCCTAGAGCTGTGTGTCAATCTATTAAAGATGAAATATTATTATTACAATATAATCCTAACAATACTCAAGCCTTTGTTCCTAAAAAACTAAAATGGAATGAAATTACTCAAAGAGGTCAATGGGAATTAAAAGATTTAACAAATCCAAAACCAATTAAACCTCTAACAACTCCTTAAAAAATTATACAATATACAGATGGTACTGTTCAAATAGAATTTAGTCCAACGTCAAGATATTCATTTAATCAAGATTTTATTTTTACAAGATCTCCACTTCAAACACAAACTTAAATAGTGTTGATTTTACTCCAAAAATTCCTATTCCTGTATATCAGCAACAAGAATCTCCTTCTGTGTCACCTACTCATTCTGATATGTATCCTAATCAAGTTAACATTATTCATAAGAAAAAATATAATATACTACTTTTACTCTTAATGTAGAATGGATAAAATCATATTATTTTTCCCCTTACAATAATACTAAAAGAGCTTATTTTCAAACTTTTCCCCCTCAAGCTAGAAATGTGTTAAGAAAATAATATGAAAAATACATGAATCAAAAGAAAATGACTATTCTTTTTTTATTATTATTATTATTATTGGTTTTTCAAACTTAGAAAACAAAGAAAACAACTCATAACTTTAAGAAATGAAGAAGAGCACCAATTAGCAATAAAACACTCAGAAAATATTCAAAAAAGAATTTCAACAATAACCTTAGAATTAGGTTCTCAACCATTCACACACATGACATATAACAGTTTATGCACACAACAAATTAATTATGTCTAATGTACTCCAAGCATAAAAACAAAAATTATTACTGTCTAATTCTGTCTAATTTATTGCAGAAATTTGAACATAAAAATACAAAGATTTGATTATGAAAATAACTTTTGTATTGAAAATATACTTTGATTACAGAGAGTTGTTGATTACAAGCTTGTTGACAGCAGATGGATGACTACAAGGAGATGAATACAAAGGACTAGATTTTTTAAAAAAGATATTACAAAAGCTAGAGAGAGAATTTTAGAACACCCATTACTCTTCCGCTCCTGAGCTCTCTAGTTCTCAAGTTTTGCCTTGTGATGAAGGTTATATCTCTGTTTATAGAGAAAATGCCAGACTTGAGTCTTGATGAAATCCACATGCTTCAAAGTTTTGAAATCCGCAATCAAATATAGTAACTTTATATTTTTAGTTATTAAAATGAAACGATAAATATTAAAATTATTATATTCTGGATAAGTTATTTATGACATCTTAAAAATAATAATTAAAGAAACAATAATTTATAATTAATTATCATATTATTTATATATATTATTATTAATACTAATCTTATTTAATAGGTACGATACTTATGTATTGAATGTATATAATATAAGTATACTAAACGTACAATGCGTTACATGTCTTAATTTCGTTTTTTAAACATTATAAAAAAATTATTATAATATTTTCTTAATAATTATATTGTAAATTTTAAACATTATAAAAAAATTATTATAATATTTTCTTAATAATTATATTGTAAAGTTAAACAATTCAAATATTTTGAATTCTATTTAATTATAATATTTCATATTGTAAAACTAGTAACAAAATTTATGAAATGTATGTAATAGAAAATATAAAAACAAATATGTTTATTGTAATATTTTCTTAATTTGTTATATTACAAAATCAAACATTTCCAAATTTATGAAATCTATATAATAAATTTATATTTTTTAAATAAAAGAATGAAACAATAATTTGTAAAATAATTATATAAGTATTATTTTATTTTTATTTTGGATAAGTTATTTTATAATATTTTTAAAATAATAATTAATGAAACAATAATTTATAATTAATTATTATATTATTTATATGTATTAGTATTAATATTTTTCTTATTTGAGTCATCCAATAATTGTTTTCTTAATTTTTATTATTTTTCATATCAAATATTCAAGTCATCCAATAAATCTCACCCACATTGTGGGTCCAAAATTCATATCAATTAATAAGCTCACATTAATAATACACATGACCAAAGGAAATAATATCTCAAGCACATTCTAATAAGCCCAAATAAATAACTAATAAGTTATAGGCCCAATTCCAAATCAATTATTATGCAAACCAATTTATTTTTTATTTTTAAAAAGATAAGAAAATGAAAATAAAATAAAGTAAAAATGAAATTTACCCATTTTTTGAACAACCATGGATGGCCGAATTGCTAGCCGACAGTGATTGGCTGGCAATGGCCAGAGGTGGCTGGCTGATAGTGGCCGATGGTGAGGGTGGCGGATGAAGAGAGAATGGGTATGAGTGTGGGAAAAGAAAATGAAATAAATCAAAACAAGAAAAATTGAAGAAAAAAAAAAGGTAAGTAGGGTGGCAGTTGTGTTGGAAGGGCTATTCATGGAAAATGGGGAATGTGGGTTTTCTGGGTTGTGAGTGGAATTGGGGGGAGAAGAAAAAAAAATGGGGAAGAAAAAGTGGGGGGTCCCGACGTGTGTGGGTGTTCAGAGTGGAGTGTGTTGTGAGGAAGGAAAAAAGATGGAGAAAAAATGGGTGTCCGACCACCTTGGGAATTGGGGGGGAGGGGAGGGGGTGAGAAAAACTAAACAAAGAGAAAAAATCATAAGAGATAGATGGAAGAGAGGAGAGAGAGAGGAGGTAACGTGGGAGGTATGGGGGTAGGAAGAAGAATTGGTGGGGGGAGGGGGGATGAATGGAAGAGATGGTAAAGATGAGAGAAAGAAAAGAAAAAGAAAAAAGAAAATAATAATAATAATAATAATAATAATAATAATAAAATTAAATTTAAAAAAATGATATACAAAATAATAAAAACTAAGAATTAAAATGTGAGTGGGCGAAAAAAAAAAATCAAATGTAATCGGAACTTAATTTTAAGAGTAAAATTGGGCTAAAATTAATGTAAAAATAAAATTGAAACAAATTTTGGGGTCTACAAATATACCCCTCTTCAATAGAGTTCATGAGTAAAGTGAGTGTATGCACAAATGAAACGAAGTGGGCTTTACTGAAGAAAAAGAAGGACCACCAAATTTGTCCTAGTATGACACAAGCTCTCTTGAACCAAAACAATAACAAAGAGACTCTAAAACCCAACAAAAATGGCAAGAACGAAAACTTCTAAGGTTCCTCTAAAGATACACTATGGATCCAAACTCCCTTAGAAAAGTCTCTAAAAGTGACTCGAAAATCGATTTCGAAGTTGAGTAGTAGTTGAACCACCAAGGAGTACAAGAATAAATGTGTACAGAGGAAGAAACCACACATATACTATACGAAAAGTATGATGGAAAATGAAGTTGTGAGGACAAAGTGTGCAAAAACTAGAGTCACCTAAATCTAAAGAAAATGATGGGACACGGTCACCATGATTGAAAACACCTAAAAACGAGGAATGATGAGACGCGTTCGCCATGACCGAAATCACCTAAAATAGACGGGACGTAATCTCAATGACTTAAACTGAACTGACATGACAATAATCGATCGATATAGGTATGACCCTGACTCGAACTGAATATAAATTGACAAGAAGATGACCGATTGATATAGGTGCGACCCTAAAAACCCAAACTCAAACTGACAAGAAGATGACCGATTGATATAGTTGTGGTCCCAAAAACTCAAATTGACAGGAAAATGACCGATCGATATAGGTGCGACCCCAAAAACTCAAACTGAATTGACAAGACGATGATCGATCGATATAGGTGTGGTCCCGAAAACTCAAACTCGAATTGACAAGACAATGATCAATCGATATAGATGTGGTCCCGAAAAAACTCAAACTGAACTGACATAACAATGACCGATTGATATAAGTGCGGTCCAAAAAACTCAAACTGACAAGATAAATGATCGATCGATATAGGTGCGATCCTAACTTGAACTAAATGCAAACTGATAAGAAGATGACAGAATGATATAGGTGCGACCTTAAAAACCCAAACTCAAATTGACCAAACGATGACCGATCGATATAGGTGCGGTCCTAGAAATTGAAACTAAACTGACATGAAGAATGACTGATCGATATAGGTGCAGTCCCGAAAACTCAAACTTGAACTGACAAGACAATGACCAATCGATATAGGCGTGGTCCTAAAAAAACTCAAACTGAACTGACATGAAGAATGACCGATCGATATAGGTGCGGCCCCGAAAGCTCAAACTCAAATTGACAAGACAATGACCAATAGATATAGGTGCGGTCCCGAAAAAACTCAAACTGAACTAACAAAATGAATGACTGATCGATATAAGCGCGGTCCCAAAAACTCAAAATTGAACTGACAAGACAAATGATCGATCAATATAGGTGCAACCTTGACTTGAACTAAATACAAACTGACAAGAAGATGACTGATCGATATAGGTGCGATCCCAAAAACTGAAGTAACAAGATGAGTGACCGATCAATATAGGTGTGATCCCAAAAACTAAAGTGACAAGATGAATGACCGATCGATATAGGCGCAATCTTGAAAACTGAACTGACATGAAAATGACCAATCAATATAGATGCAGTCTCGAAAACTCAAACTGAACACAAACTAACAGAAAGATGGCCGATCGATATAGGTGTTGCCCCAAAAACTCAAACTGAAATTGACAAGAAGATGACCAATCAAGTGGCCCAAAGCCAAAGGATAACTAAGATAAGGATGCAAGCAAACTCGGCAAAAGGGGATATGCCCTAGTATGATAACTCATAAAGATCAATAATTAGGTCAAAAGATAATGAAGTTTATGAAAGGTCCAATGATCCCAAGGAAGGAGGGTATGCCCCAATATGTAACTCGCAGAGGTCAACAACTAGATCAAAAGGTGAATGAAAGTCTGCTGAAAGGTCTGGTGCTCTCAGAGAAGGGGGTATGCCCCAAACAGAGATACAAAATGCCTCAAAACTACTGTGCTCTGAAATACGCTCATCCATCATGTAATGAAAATGTCTAATCTCGAATAGGTAATGCCAAATAGGACCATGTATCGAGATACCATGCTAACAAAACAAAACTAACTGATCAATAAAAACAATGATGACCAGTGCTCAAAATGCAAAGAGCAAGCAAAACGACACTGAGCATGCCAATTGTCAAAATGAAAGCATCATCACTAATAAATCAATAATCTGTCAGGCCTTGCTATTATGGAAGATGTTGAACCTAAAATCCAAAAGATGTATAAAAACGCAATCAAATAAATCGAGGACTGATTTACATCTTCTCCTAATCAAAATAGGGGTGTGAGGTCATGTGTCATGGTAAGATGTGTGAGATAAAATAAGGTAATGATCAAACTCTGGTAAGATAGGAAACATGAAAGTATCAAAGGTGAAATGTCTGAGTATGAAATGAAAGGTAGGTAGATATCCAAGATCATCCAAGTATGCCAAGAAGATTAAACCTAAGGTGTCAATAGATCCATAATCTATCGAAAACAACAATCATAAATAGAAAGTCAAGTCTCGATGTCAAAACATCCGACTAGGTGGTTATGTTCCAGTATGCAATGAGGACAACATGAAACAATCCAATGATCTCTATATCACCCGTCAGATGCTCCAATGTAAAAAATCAATTTGATCTCCTTCCAAAAGATGGATGTGCCCCAGTGTAAAGAATCCAATAGGGTGGATATGCTCCAATGAAAAAACTCTCCATCCCGATTATGTCCCGATATAAAGTAGTGTATCCAAGTTAACAACTGCTGAGGAAGATCATGCCTAGTGTACGTCAACAAGTCAATCTATACTCTTGATGCTAAAAATGGAAACACCTCGACATAACCTATATGAATTAGAATCCCTGTGCTCTATGAATGTGAATGAAATGGTTATGTCCCTGTATAAACAATTTGAAGTGACTATGCTCCAAGATAAATCAAAGTCCATCACCAATGAGAGGGCTATGTCTCAGTATGTGTCCTCAAAACAAGGTCAATCTCATCCCTTAACGTTGAAAATGAAAATACCAATATAATCTCAACAAACCCTAATCACCCCATGCTCCATAAAGAGAATATAGTGGTTGTGTCCACTATACACAATCTCTGAAGCAACTATGTTTCAAAATAAACCATTATCTAAAAAAATCAACCATCAATGAGTGGAATGTGTCATATTATAGAATATCGAGTAGAATGACTGTATCTCCAACAAAAGTGCTCTCTGAAATGGCTATGCCCTAGTATAGGGTCATCCCACAAATCCTAATCCATCATAACCCAAGTGAAGAAGAGAACTATGCCCCACTGCAAGGCATCATCCCAAAAGAAACTATCATTGATGAGCGGGGTATGCCCCAGTGTAGATCACATCACCACCGAAAATCCATCATTGGTAATGGGTATTCCTCAGTGTAATCCATCATCCCGACTCCTCATCCATCATGCCCCAAGAAATAATCTCCAACCAATCTCGAGTATTGCCCAAGTGTGAGCCATCAAGCATAATGTGTGAAGTCATGGCCTTAGGATGGTCTTAAGATGCGGGACGTAACGTAGGTTGAGGTAATAGGGTAAAAGAAACGAAAGAATCCCAATGATATAATCCCCATACCCCTTATGCATAAGATGTAATGCGTAGAAAACATCATGAGTCGCGAACCTAAGGATCCCCACACAAAAAGTGATGATAAATGAATGAATACATCGAATAAGCAAGAATAAAGTGGGGATGCTGAACCCAAGTCAAACATCAAGCATGATGAGAAAAGAAAGAAATCAGATGAGGTAGAGTGAAATTGATGAATAAAATAAAGATAGAAGAAGGCAAAGAGATAGAAAAGTGAGTGATGGTCAACTTGCATCAAAGCATGGAGAGTAATCACATCTGAAATAGATAGGATGATGGATAGAGCAAGGATCCAGAGATACTAAAGAAATACCGCTTGCCTTTTTCACAAAAATCGAATGGGCGACTCATATTCTCACCCAAAATATATACTAAGATAGAATCTCATAAATAAGCTCCCATATGAACTCTCTCTAACACATAAACTCAATGAAGCAAACTAGCACATTCATACATGTGCTCAATGGAGAATGATACAATGAAGAATGCGCTATCTTTTATTTCTTAGGTTTTTTTTTTTTTTTTTTTTTTTGGCGCATACTCTGATCAATAATGAATTACCTCCCATGAAAATACATACCCAAATGATCAAACTCTCTCCACATACGGATGTAACATGAATCCTAGTTAACAAGATAACCTCTCAAACTAAGATCTCTGAACCATTGCCCATGGGGTGAACGAGGGGAAAGAATGTGACAATCTTCCCTGCCACTGACGTGTGAAAAACCACAACTCAATGTGAAATAAGGATAATATTGAGTAAGCAATGATAAGAGAAAAGACAGAGAACAAACATCACAAGTGGTGATATGTGATGCTGAAAAAAGTGATGAGATGATGTCAAAGTGGAAAATATCACAATGAATAATAAGGAATGAGGCATGAATATGTAAGGTTTAGAACTCATGACGTATCTAATCAAAGCATGCAAGCACTATAGGGTCCCCAACCCGGTGTATTAGGTAAATGAGGTGATGAAAGAAAAATGTTATGGTGCTCATATGAGGCTCAAAGGACTAGCAACAGGTAACTCTATATGCGAGGGTGATAAAGTAAATAGGGTAAATAAGCTCATGAAACAATGGTCACCCATCCTTTAACCACAACCACACACATCACACTCTCAAGATCTCACATGGTAAAAATGAAATTTACCCATTTTTTGAACAACCATGGATGACCGAATTGCTAGCCGACAATGATTGGCTGTCAATGGCCGGTGGTGAGGGTGGCGGATGGAGAGAGAATGAGTATGAGTGTGGGAAAAGAAAATGAAATAAATCAAAACAAGAAAAATGGAAGAAGAATAAAAAAGAGGTGAGTGGAGGTGGCGGTTGTGTTGGAATGGCTGTCCGTGGAAAATGGGGAATGTGGGTTTTCTGGGCTGTGAGTGGAGTTGGGGAAAGGAAAAAAAAATGAAAAATGGGGAAGAAGAAGTGGGAAGTCCCAACGTGTGTGGGTGTTTGGAGTGGAGTGTGTTGTGGGGGAGGAAAAAAGATGGAGAAAAAATGGGTGTCCGACCACCTTGGGAATGAAAGGGAGAAAAACTAAAAAAAGAGAAAAAATCATAAGAGAGAGAAGATGGAAGAGAGGAGAGATGGTTGAGGTGACGTGGAAAGTATGTGGGGTAGGTGAGGATAGGAAGAAGAATGGGGGGAGGGGGGAAATGAATGGAAGAAAGAGGAAAAATGAGAGAAAAAAAAAAGAAAATAATAATAATAATAAAATTAAAAAAAATGATATACAAAATAATAAAAACTAAGAATTAAAATGTGAGTTGGCAAAAAAAAAAAAAAAACAAATGTAATCGGAACTTAATTTTAAGAGTAAAATTGGGCTAAAATTAATGTAAAAATAAAATTGAGACAAATTTTGGGATCTACAAATCCAAATTTATAAAATCCAAATTTTATACCTCTATTTGAAAATTAATAATTAAGATTTTATATACTTTTCAATTAAAAGACACTTGTGAACACACATTTTTCATATGTCTTCTCACTCAATGTAGTTATTACTTATTTTTATTTATTTTAAAATGGAAAATAAAATAAGAAATAAAACCAATGACCCGAAGGAAACGACATGTCGATGAAAACCAAATCTAAATCTAGGGATAAAGTTATATATTGGAAAGGAATAAAAGTATAACACTTTTCTAAATCCTAAAAAGGTCTTCATTAATCAAGTGAAAGAAATTATAATAATTAATTAATTATAAATACCAAGAAAAAAATTATACAAATAAATATATACTTTGTGAAAAAGCATATTACAAAAATTTTTTAAAAAATAAAGGATAAGAGAATTACACAAATTGATTAATTAAACTGATAAGAAGAAATGATTATTGCAAATATTACAACCCAATTTTTAGAAATTTCAAAAAAAAAATTATTTGCAAAAAAAAAAAAAAAAACAATTTCACATTAATGGTTTCAGTTTATTTATTTACCAACAAATTTTCAACTTATTCACAACATTCTTAATGGTTTAATTCAATTCTTCTTTTAAGAAAAACTTATTGTTGCAATTTTATTAAAAGAATATTATAAATTGATTTCATTTAAAGAAAAATGATATTTACTCACTTTTGCTAGAGGAAAAAAAATGAATTTTTCATAATTTTTATGTAAGAAAAACCTATTTTTACAAATTATTTAGAAAAATAATTTTTGAAATTTTATTTATAAAAAAATAATAATCCAATCTAATTTTTATTTAAGAAAAAAAAAATACATCTTTTATTTACAAATGCCGTTTTTACAATTTTTTTTTTTTTTTTTTACAAAAAAGTATTCCAATTAAATTTCTATTTGAGAAAATGGTTTTTACATATTTATTTGCAACAGATATTTCAATCCAAATTTTATGTACAAGATTTTTTATTTTTTATTTTTACTACTTTTATTAAAGAAGTGATTTTTATAATTTTATGAGGAAATTTGCTACAATAATTTTTTATTTTTTTATTTTTGTTACTACTTACAAAAAGGGGTTTAAAGTTTCTTGTTATTAAAAAAAAAAAGTTTTAATTTATAAAATGATTATTTCACTTTTATTAAAAGAAAAATTGTAAAAGGAATTTCATTAGCTTCAATTTTATTAATAAGAATACTTTTTTTAATTAAAAAAAAAAGACTTTGCTTTTTATTGTAAAAAAGGCATAAAGATAAATAAATGAATAAAATATTTTAATTTTACAAAAAAAAAAAAAAAAAAGAAGTTTACTTTATTTTAAACAAATGATTTTAAGATTTTAATTATAAAAAAAGAACTTACAATTTTATTAAAAGAAAGAATTTTCAATTTTTTATAATTAAAAAATAGTTTTGGGATAGGCATATATACAAATAAATATAATAAATAAATAAATAAACACATAATAATAATAATAATAATAATAATAAAAGAAACTTAATAAATACAATATTTAAAACATACGTCTAAAAACAGAAAGTGAATGAAAATAAAACTCAAGATAGGATTTTATTAAAAAAAATGAAATATAATTAAAATTAATTAAAAAATATGTATTTTTTAATTATTTAATATTTATAGAAAATAGTTAAAATAAATAAAATGAGTTTTAAATAATATATAAAAATAATTATTGATTTTAAATCTATGTTTTATTTTTATCATTTTTTATTCTTTTCTTTCCATTATCTTTTCTCTCAAATTTTCTAGAACTAAACGTAGCATGCCCTTTTAATTTGCCCATTTGCACGGTGGCATTTTATTTATATTTGTAAGTGAAGCATTCAGTTTTACAATATCCAATGCATGTTGGTGAAAATGCAGGTTGGTCATGTTCTCATGCCTATTGGCAATCTAAGATTCTCTGGATGCCATCTTTACTTGATTTTCCCTTACTTTCCTTGCCCCAGGACTTACAACTGAACACTCCTCGACGACGAAGTTGGATGCAACAGCAAAGTAGCTCTCTGAGGAAAAGGCTCTTGCCCACTCATGTATCTCTTGAATTCTCACTTCTGGTCTTAAGTGGACCCTTCAACATGTGTCAATGGAAGAAGCTACAGTGTTGAAGAAAGCCATCATCAAAATCTGGAGTGACTGGTCGTTGATGATTGTAAGGACCCCTCTCCCTGATGACACGTGGCACGCCTCGCTGTCTGGAGCAACTCCATCCAGACTCCCCTTAGAGGACACGTGGCGCGCTCCCCTATCCGGACTTCCTCAGGGAGAAGCACACAGCACTCGCGAACATCACATCCGGACGATAGCATACTCTATCCGGATTTGTTGTCCGGATCGTTGACTAAAGTAAGCAAGTCTTACTACGTCATTCCGACAACCTGCCATAGCCCACGTTCCGCCACCTGCAGAGCGAAAGGACAGGAATGATGGCAAGTCACCTTCCGCGATCTCTGACAGCCGCGTCGCCTACCACGATCTCTGACAGCCGCCCGTAAGGTGATGATGACCCTGCCACCACCTAGAGGCATCATGACGAGCCAAAAAGTCTCCCCACCATTAAAGAAGGAAGCGGAGCTTCTGTCACTATATATATGGACATTCACACAAGGAGGAAGGTAAGCTTGCTATACCTAGTAAAAGGCCAACTGATTAATCTCTCTATCCATGGCTGACAAAACCATCAGAGGGTGTGTCCGGACACCCTGTCGGGACATCTTTTGTAGGGACAACTGAACCAGAACTCAATCTTGGTTGAGAGCGTGCGTCCATTTGGTAGCTACGTGGATCATAGGGACGCGAGTCCTCAACAATGATAGCATGCAAGATTATGAATTTTGTAGAGAAATAATGGCATCATTTTGGAAGTTTTTAGCCACAGGTACTGTGCTAAGGTCTCAAATAAATTTTTTCTTTGGTTCAGCTAATAATGGCAAGAGACAGTAGAAACACTGAAATGAAGAAAAAGTGAATGGATAGAAATCGAATAGCAAAATGTTGGGTTACAAACAAAGCCACAAGGGCCCAAGAAAAGAAATGAGAGACGTAAAATTGTGCAGCATGGCCTAACAGGGGCGTGCATGAGAATCATCATATTTGAAGATACAAGAGATAAATCCTAATAAATAAACTGGGGACATGCGACCTAGAAACACTTACTATGGGAACGTGGGTGAACAACTATGTCAAATAATCTCGAGTATGGATAAGTTGTAGAAGGCGAATTCTTTCTCACCATTTATGCACCTTGAGCACAACTCTCTCGATTGAACTTGAGCGCGAAAATTATCTACTCTAAAGGTCTCAAGTCATGCCTACAGCTTGAGGCCATGAAATCAATGGGATATATACTTGTTCAACACGAAGTCATGCTCATCGGAATTTTTTGATGGCCAAGATGCATCTAGAACTCAAATTTGAGATCTAAATCCAATACGAATGATGGGATAGTCAAGATCAGTTGTTGTTAGGTTGGTTACTCTTATCTTTGTTAATGACTTAGCTGAGTGGTTAAATGCAACACTTCACATGAACTATGAACCGCTTTGGAGCATCTACCTTCATCATGCTCTAAGGTAAAATTGCTACAATTGAAGACACAGCTACAAACCTTAAAGAAGGGTTCTCTATTGATAAGTGATTATTTTAATATAGTAAATCATTGTGTTGATCATGTCGGTAACTTTGTTAGTGAGGAAGATTTGGTGTTTTAGGTGCTTTCTGGACTTGGATCTAAATATGATCTAATCGTTTGTAGCATTTCGACTTGTGGAACAATGGATCAACTTTCTTTTACAAAGGTCTAAGCACTTTTACTGAATCAAGAATGTTGTGATGGAGCTTCAGAATCCTTCTGCAAATGTCATCAACAAGAATGGAGGCAACCAGGTTGTGGAAGAGGCAAATTCAATCATGAGGAGAATGCAGTTAAGGTTGCAATAACTCTGGCTTTTCTGGTCATGAACATACTGTTGGCAATAACATGTATGTTTACCAGATTTGTGGACTTCCAATTGTTTGTGCTACCCACATCTAAGGATCTGCAATAATCGTAAACTTTAGTTTCATACTTTGTAATATCTTTTTCTCAAATATAGTTCAATCCAAAAGGGATATTTGTGTCTCCATCCCTCTGGCCAAATATTCATTTCACCTGATGAAATCTTCAATAAGTTGGAGTTTCCTTACATTGAGTTTCTCTCATCTTTAATCAATGTTTTCTCCTCTCAATCCACACATATACTCCCAACTTTGTCTTCAACCTTTTGTAAAGGAAGAGAATATTCTTTTGAGTGATGGGCACAAGTCAGAAAGTATGAGTGATCTTGAGAGAGTATAAACCAACATTTCTTCACAATTGCATGATATACCAGCCCAGCCTACACCTTCTATTTTAGACATCACTCTACCTCTAGAGATTGATCCACCCTTACTATCCACTCTTGGTCAACCACCCTTATAAAAGTTCGTACCACTAAATCAAACCTTTCTACTCATCCCATGGTGACTTGGAGTAAAGCTAGAATATACATGCCCAAAATGTTTAATACTCTTAAGCATCCATTGCCTATTTCTCTTGGTCTTTTTGAGAAAGAGCCTCCCTCAGTCAAACAAGCTCTTGGTGATCTTAATTGGAAGAAAGCCATAAATGTTGACTTTCAAGCTTTCATGAAGAATCACTTAGATTGAGTTCCTTATCATCCAAGAATATGTTGTTGGGAATAAATGAGTTTTCAAGCTAAAATTAATACAATCCTAATGGTAGTGAAGGGGTTTCATCAAATCCTTTTGGTGGATTTCTCTGAAACCTATAGTCTAGTTATCAAACCTTCTATTATTTGGGTCTGTTTTGACTTTATTATGCAACAAGGATGGAATATTGACCGATTAGATATAAAAAATGATTTTTTGAAAGACTATTTACAAGAGGATGTTATACAAGTCAATCTATTCTACAAAACCTCAATTTGCATGCAAGTTAATTAAGGAAACCCTTTGTGGGTTGAAGCAAGCACCAAGCCATGGTTCAATGGACTTAAGTAAGCATTCTTGAATTGGGGTTTCACTAATTCGCAACCTGATGTATCTCTATTTATGTACAAGTCAAGAGGTAATTATTAATTTTATTGGTTTATGTCAATGATATCTTAATTCCAAGTAACAATTTAACAATTATGTTGAAGTTAGCAATTGCCGTTTAGGGTCTTGGCTCCACTTCTTCCTTGGAATTCAAGCTTTTTGGGACTATTAGGTTGTATGTAACTCATTCCAAATATATTATTGATTTACTAAAAGATGATGGAGCTAAACCTCTACCAACTCATGTTAACTTGGAGAGAATATTACCAAAGAGAGATAAAAATCCTATGGCAAAACTCTCACTCTATAGGAGTACTACTAGAGCCTTACAATGTGTCATAAGTATGCATCTTGATATTTCCACTATGGTTTACAAGTTGAGTCAATCTTTACAAGCTCATGTAGATGTTCATGGGCAGACATGTACGTAAAAGAGTGTTTTGTTATTGGAAAGGCATAATAACTCATAGTTTTCACTTCCCAACTAGAAAACATTTCATCAATGTTGATTGGGCAAGCTACCTAGATGACAAACAATCTACTAGTAGTTGTAGTGTATTTTTAAGAGGAACTCTCATGTCTCGAAGCTCCAAAAAGCAAAACGTAGCATCATGAGAAAGTATATATGGAGTAGGAATATTATGCTCTAACTCAAGCTGTTGCAAAATTAACCTGATTGCATTCTTTGCTAAGATCGAGAGACTTAGGAATTCAACTTAAATTCTCACTAGTAATTTAGAATGACAACCAAGGAATAGTTTTGTGGTCAATTAACCTAGTTTATCACTCTCAAATAAAGCACATTAAGATTGACATGCATTTTGTTTGAGGTAAGGTTCTTCAAAAGGCTATGAAGATCGATATACTTTGTTCCTTTAACAGCCTAAATAGCAATGTTTTTACTAAACATTTACCAATGACATATTTTTAAGTTCAAAAGCAAATTTGAAGTGAGTGAATCCACCTTTTGTTTGAGGGAGCACATGTAAAAATAGGTATGCTCATCGCCATGTCTATTGTCGCCTCGGCATTTGCTAAATAAAGTTTGTTTAATTGTTGTACTAAATTTATAGGAATCGTTAAGACTATAAAATTTCTGAAAGTTTGTAACTTCTTCTATTAATACAAGTTTCTTTTCTAGCTCCATTTATATTTTACAAAGACCGAGCTCATGATTCCACTATATATGAATAATACTTTATAAGCAAAAAATATATTTACAAAAAATGAATCAAAATTGTTGTGAGGAATCATGTGAATAAATATAAAGGCATAAGTTAATTCTTATTTTTATATAAAAATTGACACTACTCTCTATTTTAAAATCGGAATCAGCTTAAATTTAAATTTTATATTCATGACGCTGACATACAGAGGCTAATGTCAATGGATTCCTAGGGTAAGGCATTTTGAAGAGCTAAAAGTGTGTTTTACAAAAGGAAATTATTGTTGAATGTGATTTATAATTTAAAAAAAAAAAATAATTTTTTGCTTCAAGAAGTAAAGCAATTACAGTCGAGTAGCCAAATTGCTATCGATTTCATATTCCTTTTTTTTTTGGGACAATTGTGTTTCGAACACAGTTGAACCCAAAAATTAAGTTTTGATCCATAAAAGATTGCCATATAAGCCCAAGGTTTAAAGGAAGTATGCAAATTGGGAAGAATAATGTGAATTTTTTATCTTTTCCAAAATAATCTTTATTGACTATGAAAAAAAGAACAGAAAAGTATTAATTTAAATTTTATTCATTTTGTAAACCTCAATAAAATTTAATATAATTTAGTAATTTAGAAAAAAATACACCATTTTCCAAAAAAATTAAAATAAAAATAAATTATTATTATTATTATTACTACTTAAAAATCAAATATTTTGAAATATATATATTTTTAAAATCACGTATATAAAAAATAATTAAAAATATATCAAATTTATTTTTGAAAAATGATATATTTTTAGAATATTATTTTTTTAAAAAAATAATTATTAAAAAAAAGATAAAAAAAATAAATCAAATATTATAATAAAAAATCATTTTAAAAAAAATATTAGCCTTTTCATGTTTTATAGCCTACCATGTAACTTTGACGTAGTCCAAAACACCGTCCGCCTTTTTTCTCTTTCTTGACAAGACTGATGGCATGGTGTCATGGTGACGTGCATCCTGTGGAAAATGTCACGTTCGTGCATTAAATGATGTGGATAAGAAACGAGAAGATATCGTCCTTTCCTTTGTCTTTTCACCATCACATCGTCCGACCTTGGCAATGGGTCAACAATTTCTCCCTATTCTATTTAGGCTCTAATTTCAAGCGCCAAAGCCGGCCGGCATGGCAAGTAGGACCACTTGCCTAGGGTTCTTTTGTTCTGTCGTTGTTATGTGGAAAAACCATATAGTTCCAATTTTCTTGATAAATTCTAAACTAAATTAGATATTTTTTTATTATAAAAATATTGATTGAAAATGGTTGATAGACTGTCCTAAACTCCAAAACACTGCCCTTTAGACTTGGGATTGTCCTCCACACCTGTATTGTTCACACCAAAAAGGACTAGTATAAAAATCATATAAAACCTAACAAATTATAAATACAAATTATCAATATGAGTTTTATATTTAAAAAAAAAATCTAAAAATCCAACATTCATGATAATCATGAGCGTTTAGAGTAAAAAACAAATTCACAATCATAGCAATATCCCTCCTTTTAACCTTATTCCCTTTAAAATTGCGTGTGATAGTATTATTGTTTCTCCAAAAAAAAAATTATTATATAAGTGATTTTATTTTCAGATTTTTAAAATTTGTGAATCATATAATTTTTTTTTAAAAAATACTTTATACACTGAAAACGCTTTTTAAAATCGCTATTAAATAAACCCTTAAAACGTGTTTGATAATGATTTTCGAAAGTATTTATAATATTTTTAATACTTAAAAAAATTAATATTATAAATATTAAAAATGTTTTCTAAAATTATTATCAAACATATTTATTTTTATAACCCGTTTGATAGTGATTTTAAAAATTATTTTTAATATTCTTAATACTTGAAATTTTTTATCATTCAACTATTAAAATATTAAAAATATTTTCTAAAATCATTTTCAAACACATTCTTAATGTATATTTAATAGTGATTCTAAAAAATATGTTTGACATTTTTAATACTTAAAAAATAAAAAATTTTAAATATTAAAAAAATTAAAAATATTTTTTAAAATCATTATCATATACTCTTAATTTTATCAGGTATGTCACCCAGATGAGTGTCATGATTACTTCTTAATCTTTTGACATTTAAGATGGAATATATTATTAGTGAGTGTGACTATGACTCCTTCAAAATGCTTGCCACTTCAAACTTTTATTTTTAAAATTTTTTAATTTACCAAACCGGCTTTTTCTTTAATGCGAAGGCATATATAATACTAATGTAGGGTAAAACTACTTTCTTATTATCAAATAATGTCGTATTATAATCACAATGATCTTATTATAATCACTTCAATGACCAAATCTTTGAAGGCAACATGATACAGTTGCTGCTGTAAGTTGCCAATTTGCTACTCAAATCCACGGGAGCTAGAAACATTTTCCACACAAACATTAATTGGTACCCAAAAGAGAAAAAAAAGTTCATCTCCAACTTATACATAAATCCATACTTCCCCAATCTTTCATATTCAATTCCAAAATGGAAGAATACATTTTATTACAGGCACTGAATCTTATTCAATATCTAGACATACAACTGATAAGGCCCAATGGGATCATGTTACAACAATGAAGAAATCAAGTAATAAGAAATTTTCTGGGAAATATGGGTTTCTTTTCCATCCTTTTCTGTGACTTTTCTGTGGATTAATTTCTACCGACTCCTTTACATTTCTATAAAGCAACTGTTCCTAAGTCAGTCTCTTGTACTTCTATCTTTTTGACCCGTCAATCACTATGAAAGTGATCATCAAAGGATGGAGAATTCCGCTTTTTGCTTTCTTGGTCAATGACCCTTTGCCCCACTGGAATTTGCCGCATCCCCATCTTCTCGCTAACGGTCGAAAACTATGCATCACCATGTTCAGATCCTCCAAAACAGGAATCAAAGCTCCTGTAAGCCGCCAGCTCTGATGAAAACGTCATACCAAAACTCCATGCCATCATCCATCATGTTTGAAATTTGTCCATAGGCGAGCTCCGGTGTCTGAAGCTGTAATTCGTCTGCGACTGCTGGGAAATCTGACGCCGTGCTTGAATTATCAGAGGACAGCGCGTCTGACCAAAAACTTTCATCGATTTCAGGAAATGATTCCGTTGAGTACTCTTCCATCTGTTCATTCTTGACGCCAGTGCTGTGTGTTTCCATGGTCCTTGTTGAGGAGTCTGTAAATGAAGAGAATTCACTGGAGGACGGTTGAGGGGACATTTTTCCGGGGGAATTAAAAGAATCCGAGTCACATGTGGAAGCTGCTGCAGTAAAGTGGCCTTTGGAATCCGGTGTGGCCAATTTTTTTTTGAGCCTCTTCTTCAGGTGTGTGTGCCAGACATTTTTTATCTCGTTGTCGGTCCGACCCGGGAGGCTGGCTGCTATGGCCGACCATCTGTGAAGGAAGGAAACCGATTCCATATAAGATACTTGCACAAATTTCATGATATATATAAACTCAAAAAGTGATGTACTTCATTGACAATTAATCTAATTTTAATAACAGGTGGAGAATCTTTTGAGTCCTAATATTTGATTCTTTGATAATTGAGAAGGCAATATATGACCTAGATCCTTACTTATTGCCAAGCATTTCATGTAACTCAATGATGGTATCCTCTTCTTCTCTGCTGAAATTTCCTCTCTTGATATCAGGTCGTAAGTAGTTTATCCATCGGAGTCTGCAACTCTTCCCACATCTTAGTAATCCTGCATATCACAGGAGATAGAGAAGGTTAAGCCACCACAAAAAGTGCTATATTCACTGAAAAAATTGGATATTTTCCTTCCTCGCTAGAGGGTAGTAGAGATATGGAAACATGAGAGAAATAGCAGATGGGTTTTGGAGGAGTACCGGCTTGTTTTGGAAGGGCTCGCCAGTTTCCATGGCCATGTTGTAGAACGTAGGCCGTCAAAATTTGATCTTCCTGAGTCGTCCATGGCCCCTTCTTCAATCCCACCTTATCACAACAAGGAGCTCTTCCCATCTTGTTTGTTCTCCAATACGAACACCACTACTCTAACCTCTGGCTAGCTCTGCTTTCCTCAATCTGGAGGTGATTTTCCCTGTCGTCGTGTGGGTATTTATCCTACCATATAGTCGTACTATTCCAAAGCCACGAGGGTTAATGTGCTGGAAGATTAGTCCAGGAAAGCGACTTTGCTGCAATTTCCCGGAAGGAGGATATTTTCTCTCTCTCTCTCTCTTCAAGTTTGAATGAGTTAGGTTGGCTTCGATAGGCTTTCCTATTTCTATTTTTAAAATAAAAGCAAACAGTAGATTCTACACTGGATGTAAAAATTCTTAAAAACCTATTTTAATAAATTGTAAAACTTTGAAAAACATAAGAAAATTTTGAGGCTTGTTTGTCTTCTTCTCTTAAACTTGTTTAAAAAAATTATTTTTAAATTAAAAGTTAAAAAATAAAAGTAATTTTTAAAAATAAATTTCTAAAAATATGATAAGATGGATCCCAATTTTTCTTTTATTTTTAAAAATAGATGGAAATAATTTTAATTTATTTTTAAAAATTGTTCTTTATTTTTAAAAGTTAATTTCAAAAAACAACTGATGAAACAAGATTTCAAATTTTTAAAAACTGAATAAATTTGAAAAACATAAGAAAAATTTAAGGCTTGTTTGCCTTCCTCTCTTAAACTTGTTTTTAAAAATTAAAAAATAAAAGTATTTTTTAAAAATAAATTTCTAAAAATATGATAAGACTGAATCCTACTTTTCTTTTATTTTTAAAAATAGATGAAAATAATTTAATTTATTTTTTAAAATTTATTCTTTATTTTGAAAAGTTAATTTCAAAAAACAACTGATGAAACAAGATTACAAAATTTTAAAAATAGTTTTTTATTTTTAAAAACAAAAACAACTGAATAAATTCTAATATTTTTTAATATATAAATTTTTAGGACAGGAACTATTAATTAATTAAAATAATTATTTATGATCCTCGTGAGTCATGAACCTCCATAAGCCCAGGCCATTGATTCCAAGTACAGAAGTTGGCCATGCACCGTGGAAAAATTGTGCATACACTTTTGAAATTAGAAAAAGTAACCTTAACGTGCCATATCATATATGGTCCCGAGAAAAATAAGTCACATGTTTCCGGATCGTTAATTCCAAGACTGATTGGATTATTTTAATCTTTTCCTCTCTTTTTTTCAACCCATATATATTATTATTATGAGTTCAAAGTTTAACTTGATAGTCTAAAAATGGTATTTTGATTGTTCAACTTTTCTTTAAATTAGAATAAATTCAAAAAATTAATTTTTTATTTTTAAAATTTTAAATATAACTTTACTCTTGAAAATGATTTAAAATTATATTTTAAGAAGCATTTTTAAAATGTATTTTTTGATAAAGATTTTTTTTTAAAAAAAAGAGCATCTCAAGTCTGATACACAAGGCATGTATGTCAAAGAAGAGGATCATAATTTGACTCCAGTAGCCAATGAAAGCGATGGGGGAGAGTACACATTTGTTGAATCAGGGTGTAAAAGGAATGTAAGCGGGAAGGATCCGGGAAGCGGGCAAGGGCAATAGCTTGCAACTTAGAACGATAAGATGAATGAAAAATGACTGGTTAGCCATTTTCCAAGTCAAGTCCTTGCCCAATGTTTTTATTAAGTCACATTCCACTGACTTGACACATAGATATATATATATATATATATATATATATATAATTTTGACCCAAAATAGAAAAATTAAAAAATCCAATATAATTAAAATTAATTACATATTTATGTATTTTAAAATTATTTAATTCAATAATTTTACATAAATAAATTAAATTTAAAATGATTTATTAATTTTTGTTTCAAAATTCCTAAAAATCAAATGTAGCCTAAATATTTCAGATGGGATTTGCCTCATGTGCGTTGAAAACGAAATTTAATGAAATGGAATGGAATGGAACAGAATGGAATGGAATAGTCTAACTAAATATCTTTCATGGTTGGCGGTGGTGACTCTGAAGACAACTGGCTGCCTTCATTTATTCAACACACGATATCAAGATGGTCTGAAGCTAGTCCACTGATATTGTGTTTCATATTTCTAATATATCAAATGATAACTCAATGATAACCAAGATGTTTGTGTGGGGCCTCCCCGCTTAACCACTCTTGTCGTTAACTGCCATATGTATGCCTTCGCCTTCACCAAAAGGATGAGTACAGAATGAGAAGACTATTTACGTACGTCTTCTGCCTTTTCTTTTTTGTTTTTTTTTTTTTTTTCACTCAATAAGAAAACCTGCAACTCCAAAATCAAAGAGAAAGAAAAAATTATTATTGCTACTATTTTTTTTATTTAACTTTCATCATTTATGTCTTATGAGTTTGAATTTCATTACACTTGGGCCTTCATTTGTCCGTTTTATTTATATATTTAATTACTTGTTGATGCATATTATTCAACTAGGATGAAAAATATGTGTACGACTTTACTTCTTGCGCCCACATTCAAACATTAGGAAAATTGATGAATGCGACCAATTCCCTGGTGACATACTTAAGGTTTGAATCAATGAACTCGATTTTAGTACGTTGCTTTTAAGATAATTAATAGCATTTAAAAGTGTATGATATGAATTTTTTTATCTCTTTTGAGTTTTACTTTATGAATTAAAAATTAATGGTAATTATTCTTCAATTTGTTTTTTTAAATTATTTATTCAAAAAATTAATAATATGATTATAAATCATGACAAGCATTTGTTAGTGCTCATTCTTTCAATTTATTTACAATTTAATATATGAAACCAATAACTTTTTAACTTATTTGTTGATGTATTAGACTAGGTTGATAATTTTGTTCCAACTTTGCATCAAGCTAATTTGGTCCACCCAATATTCAAATATCTCATGTGGGGCATTCAAGAGAATTTTTTATAATTGAATTTTGGAAAACTTATCCAAATATTATTCTAAGGTTTTACCATAAAAACCTAATATTTTAACACTAAATAATTACTTTTTTATTCTAATATTTCATTTATTAGAGTTTTCACAAGTAGTCCTAAAAAAAAGTTTGATAAAGATAAAAGATACATTCATCTATTTATCTCTATAAAGGTCAAGTCGAAGTAATCCATAAAGAAGTGCTTAATATTGCATCGAAAATGTAAAAAAACAACATGGATGTTGATCGATACAAGAGATTTCATACATGGTTTTTATTTTTACATCTACTATTTAGTAAAAATAAAATAAAATAAAATCTAAGCAAAATTAAAGAATTTTGATACATAAAATTTAAATTATTTATATGCTCTTTAAATAAATCCATAATCAAGAACACAAAATAACGTCAATAACCTAGTCTTACACGGAACTTCTATAACCAATTTTGATAATAAAACCAAATCCTACACGGAACTTTTATAACCAAATTTGGTAATAAATCTCAATTGAATCTTTTCCACTTTTTGAAATGTTTATTCTAATTTCATGACTCATACTTCATTGCCTTATGTATAAGTAATGTCATTTTTCTTAGCATGGACTATTCTTCATCCACTTTCTTTCAAGGAATACAACGGAATTAAATGCTTCCCAATAGTATGATACTTTTCATAATTTTGCCTCTTTGCAACAAAAGCCAATTGAATTAAATACTGTGTATTAAAAATATTATTATTATTATTTTCCATTTTGAACCTCTAATTAGTGAAATTACAAATACATAATAGGAAAACATTAACCTCAAAAATGTGGATTGTCAATCCTCAATAGTTATGAAAATGTTATAAGGCGATCAAATTCAATGTTGGCAGATTCATGATTTTCATTACGAATCCATGTCGGATGTGCATTAGAATGCATATGGCATTTTTCAATAATGGACTTGACAAAAAATTTAGACAGAATAATTATTAAAGTCAATTAAATAATAATAATAATAAGAATAAGAATAATAATAATGGTATGTTACATTTTTTACTAAAATAAATCTTATTATATATTTCTTATAATATCAAGCACATACTTTCTCATTATCGGTCTTGAAACTTCATTGGTTGGACAGCATGGTCCCATTGAATGGGCAGATAGGCGGGGTCCTCAAGTGGGCATAATGGCACCACGTGTCCAAGTCAACACAATAGTATGTTACAAATTTGGAGTGCTAATTTTTCAAAGTCAATATTTTGGGCTACATTGAACTTGTATACAAAAATCTGCCGCAACTTATTATTTATACATTTATTCATATCTCGTGCACGTGGTGTCTTCATTATATATATATAAATACACGATTTCTATGTAACTATGGGTTTTTTTTGTCGTTTCATTTGTCCCAAACCATTTTAATAATTAATACTATCTTGACTCGAAGAAATTAAAATTTACATAAATGATCTTATTTGTCAAATCTTTGAATAAATATTTTATATTAATAAATAATTAAGTAAGTAGCAAGGTACGGCCTTTTTAAGGCTAATATTACCCGATATCTAAATACTATTATTTTTTTAATTATGGTCAAAAGTTTTAATTATAAATGATATAAGTATTTGAAGAACACTTGCCGTGACCAAAATTTAAGATGAACAAGGTAAGATATTTTTGAGGTAAAAATAATTTCATTGGCTTAATTAAAAGAAGAAAGAGTTAAAGTTGGTTACAAACATTGAAATAACACATTGTTTATTTTAGGTTGTTTTCACCTTTTTATCTTGACTAATCCATCATTAACTATTTCAATTTTTGACTATTTCCTTCTATCCAATCTAACCTTTCTTTTATAGATATTGTTGATTATTTCCATGAACTTTTGTTTTGTATTGGTCATTAGTGATCATCAACTTTCATGGCACTTTGCCTTTATTTATTTTTTTAGATAGTCTTTTTTCCCTCGAGACAATTTCCAAGGTTAGCAAACCCAAGAAGCAAAAAGTTCATTTGGCTAGTTTGGTCATTCTTCTTATACAAATTTGTAAGAATTTTGTCTACAATTTTTTAAAAGTAAAGAGGAGGTTAGCAAACCCAAAAAGTAGAAAGTTCACTTGGCTAGTTTGGTCATTCTTCTTATACCAATTTGTAAGAATTTTGTGTACAACTTTTTTAAAGTAAAGAGGAGATAATCATAATGGTGACACTATGTCGAAGGCCAAATCTTTCCTTACAAGATAGTAAGGACCATAATGATCATCGAACTTGAAGTTGAGGTCCGTGAATCCTCGTTAGAATGAATATATATATATATATATATATATATATAATATTCATTCTAACGAGGATTCCATCACCTTATAGCCTGATTTAAGACACAAAATAAGATGGAGGTGAGGAATAAATTTGCAAGTAGGGACGGAGGAGCCTTATCTAACCTCACATCATCATATTCATCTATTTTAAGCTTAATAAAAACTTCTACACGTATTCATCTATTTTTGTCAAAATGGTGTAGGGCTTAATTAATGTTAACAACTTAATATAAAAACTAAAAAATGGTAATTGGTATACTGACTCTATCTAATTAGATCATGCAGAAAGTCAAGAGCTTAGAGTGGATACACACTGTGATTAGGTACGCGGTTTATAAATTCAAGTCTATGTGGGGGTTGAGCTTAATCCAGCCTGGTCTTCAAGTAAAGCATAAACTAGCACGCTACTTCTGTTGTTGGGACTATCAAAAAAAATATTTTACATGCGTGAAGATTAGTTCAAAATGATCCAAGTATACGCAAGCATTGTCAAGTCTGGTAATATGGAGAAATCTGTGAGTGGCAACGCAAAAGGACTAAAATTGAATGCATCAAACTGACGCGATTCGAAAAGTCTACACTGGGTTTAAAAGGTTGTCAAAAAGTTTTGATGTTCAGAATGGTTCAATACGCGTAGTTGAGGATTTTCAGTATTGTAATGAGCAGTTGGAATGGTTGAGTGATGTCCGATGCGCTCCGGTCCCAGTCAAAGACACTAAAAAATATTAATGGACCGAGTTCAGCAAGTTAAGTACAATAAATGATTGTCAACTTTCGTACGGGCTAAAGTTATTTACTTATTAATTCATTTTCAGCCTGCAGTTTGAATTGAAACATTCAATCAGATATGAAAATTTCAGATTTAAGGCCTATTTCAATGTCTAAATGATTTGGCAGTGGATTTGTCAGGTGGGTGGGATCAATTCCCAAGGATCATGGATGCCCTAGTTGATTTCTCACTTTCCATCCAGGATTTTCAACACGGAAACTCCAAGGTGAATTGCCAATATAAAATTGCAATCTGATTGTTTTTGGGACTGATTCCCAATATTCGACAGCTCATGATTGTATCCGTCCAAAAGTACAGTAGACCTCTTATAATGAAGCCATAAGTCATTATCTAGATTTGGTCACCTTAATAATAATAATGCCATTCTCATTGACCAGCTCCATGGATTACGCATTTGAAGTATTCGATCAAATTAAAAATAATAATAACAATGATTAGTTGGATGAAGTCTTTGATCTTTTCTCTAGGCTTAGCATCTAGGTGATGTTTATTTTTTGGTTAAATAGAAAAAACCAAAATATCTTTTCTTATTCTTAAGGCTTAGCATTTAAACTTAGATGGTGTTTGTTTTTTGGCTAAATAGAAAAAACCAAATATATATTGACATCATCCAACATAGTTAAAATGAACTTATTATCAATAAGTTCAATTTAATTATGTTGGATAATGTCAACATACTACTTTTAGTTGAATAGAAAAAGCTAAAATATTTGACTTTTTCTATTCAGCCAAAAAACAAACACCACCTTACATCCGTGCTAAGCCTAATTTCCCCGTTCACTGCTAAACTTGGGTTGATTAAGAGTCGAACTAATCCAATACATTTCAAGCTCTATTCAAGGTAGGGAATCCAAAGATGGTCCATGTCCCTAGCCTTGGCTCCTTCATCTGTGTTTTAAAAGTGTGTTTAAAATTCAAGGTCTATTTGAAAAACATGTATGATAAGTTTTTGATAGAAATTTGTTTTTTAAGAAATATTTCTAAAAAAAGTTATCATTTAGAATAAATTTGAAGTTTTTGATTTTTTTATCATTATGTTTTAAGCAACTATCAAAAATTTGAATAATATTTTAGTAACAACTTGAAATTTAGATATAAAGTGATGGATAATATAAATAACATAACAAATATCGAGTCTAATTGTCGTAAGATAAATGAGAATTCCACCAAGTTTCCTAGAATGAGTAGTAGTGTTTCCATCAACAAAAAAAAAGCTTAGAATTCTACTCAAGTGGGACATCAATGACATTTTTATACATCAACATAACATGATAAATAAGATTTAATCCCAAGGAGATATGTTTGGCTCAATGCCAAGAAACTAACACAATAGTTTAAAATCTTTCATCTCAAAAGACTTGTATATATAGGTAGCTTTGATATCTCAAATCTCATCTTTATCATTTCCTACAACCAAGCTAACATATTGTCCACATAAAAAAGAAATAACACAGTACCTTAACTCGATGAGGTAAAAAAATTCACAATTGAAAGTCATATGATTAAATGCACTAAAATTAATGATCTAACAATTAAAACAATTACCCAACTTGATGAAGAAAGCATAACATTAGAACTATTACCAATGTTAATTTGAAATAACTTATCTTATCATTTCTCGAACTTGATCAATAGTAAGTTGAATGATGAGTGTTGTCAAATTTTGCATGTTTGGATCACATGCAAACAATGTTGCAATAATTATGTAAAAAGCTTTTTGAAGTACAAATTTATATTTCACCGTACAATTATACTTCATAGACCAAGTTGATGATAATAATGACGATGAATATTGGTTATGTTAGTGTATTGTTTCTGGGTGGAAGTTGAGTTGTATTGCTGAATTCTAAACTTTGTAGCAAAAGCAGAATCTCTCTCTCTTTTGTTGTTGCATCACACCAAATAGATATTGATCTTTCTATACTTTGGCTTGAACAAAAAAGCCTTTCCAAGTTTCCTTGACCTTTAACTCATTGATACTAGGAAAAAGAGTATGATAAAGCATAGAAGCTCTAACTAATTGAAAATCAACATAAAGAGCCATTAGATATTGACGAGATGTATTTCTATTACAAATGAGTATCAACAGTCCACTATGGCTCCATTAAAGAACTAACATTTAACCATGAAAGTCCAAAGTTGATGACCCTTCTTTTGTTTCAAATGAAGAATATCAATATCAAGTTTGTATTTACATGTAAAGTTTGTTTTGGACATATGCTTCATACGAAAATCTCAAGCTTCTTTTGTAGTCTTATGTTTACCAAATCGTATATTAATGGAGAGAACAACTGAATCATAATCCATGCTATAATTTTATTGTTGTTTATCTTCCCCTCTTTCTTATCATGTTTTGTGATTTTTTCTTTCTAGATATTTCTTTGCACCAAAAATATATTTCCACAATCCTTTCCCTATTAAGAGACCTATTCATCAAATAAGAGTAATAATGGCTATAATTTGGTCCATCTTACTTCACACGATAGGTTGAGACAAATCAGAAAACGTCATTGAAAATTCCTATCAAAAGAACTCACATAAAAAAGCAAACATCTTAGACATAATATATCTAACATAAAACTAAAGAGAAAAATTGTCTAAGAGTCCCTACTTTTCCAATTGACATGATATGAATAACGTTCTTGATTTTTTCTTTTCCCAAAGCAAATGTGCATATCCTTTATCCGACCAAGTCCACCATAATAATAAAGTAATGAAAGAAAAAGGATCTCATCAATAAGATTGTAGGATCCTAATGTCTTTAGTGGTCCTCATTCATATGCAAAGCTGGGGTGATTGCGTAAAATGCTATGTTATGTTTGATTCTAAGAAAGTTCCAACGAAAAGAAAGAAAGAATAGGTCGGTTGCAAACAAGTTCAACTGAAAAGAAGAAAAGGCAAGTAAAAAAATATATATATTTTCTACCACTTAATTTGCTATAAAATAAAAAAAAAGCAAATATAACAAAAATTATTGAACAATTTAATTATTTTTAAATTATTTAAATTTTATATAGAAGAGGAAAAAGAAAAATAAGCAAAATAAGTTTTAAAAAATAAGTAAAATTAATTTATTAATTTAAATTTTTTTCTTTTCTTTTATTTTTCCTTTATGTTTTTTTTCCTTATATATATATATTTTGGGAATCAAACATACCCTTGGAATCAATACTCTTTTTTCTCTTTATATATTCATATCTTGCAAGGGTAAATTTTTTTTTCCCTCATTTTTCCATGGCTAACTTGAAATTTAGTGGTACACATCAAGAGCTCTGACTTAAAATTCCTTATGGTATTGAATCAGTACATTGAGTTGGCCTACATATATACTTTGAAAATATTAAAATTGAAAAACTAAGCGGTATCTTTGCACTGCAGAGGAATTAATTAGTGGTTTTCTTAGTGAGGCTCCTTCCGAGTTCCACTAGCATCAAGGCTAATTTCTCCTCTATCTGGTTTCTGGATGTGCTTTAACTTTAGTGGGATCAATGAAGGATTCTAGCTTTTGGACTCCAGACGACTTTGCCCCACTGGAATTCCCTGTATGATCTGCCCTTTCTACAAACGTTCAAAAACTATGCATCACTGTTTTCGAATCCACCAAAACAGGAATCAATTAAGCTCTTGTAAGCCTCCGGCTCTGATGAAAACGTCATACCAAAACTCCATGCCGTCATCAATTCTGGAACTGTGTCCATACCCAACTTCCAGGGCATCGGCTGGAGATAATGGAAATTGAAGCTGTGATTCGTCGTTGACGGTATGGAAAGCCGATGGCATGCTTGAATTATCAGAGGACAGTGCATCTGACCAAAAACTTTCATGAATTTCAGGAAATGATTCCAGTGAGTCCATCTGTTCATCCTTGATGCCAGTGTTCATGTGTCTCTCCATGTTCCTTATTGGGGAGTCTGTAATTGAAGAGAATTCACTGGAAGATGGTTGTGGGGATATTTTTCCTGGAAAATTTAAATTGACTGGTTCGGACTGGCACGCAGAACCCGAGTCACATTTGGACGCTGCTGCAGTAGAGTGGCCTTTAGAATTAGGAGTGACCAATTTTTTTTTGAGCCTCTTCTTCAAGTTGGTGTGCCACACATTCTTTATCTCATTGTCAGTCCGACCCGGTAATCTCGCTGCAATGGCAGACCATCTGAAAAATGAAACAAAACGAATTCCAATAAGATACTTGTACAAATTTCATGAATACTTCTTGTTTGAAAGGACTGGCTAGTGGGTGATAGAAAATTAAAGGTCATATATGCTAATCATGAATCCCCCACTAGTAGAGTGCTTTTGCTTATGTGCCATGCTGCCATTATTTTTTAATAAAGGTTAGAGAATCTTTTGAACTCTAATATGTGATTCTTTGATAATAGTACAAATTCACAGAGGGAAGACAGTGCATACAGGCTCTCAGTTTTGTTTGGAGCTTTTCATGTGCAAAAGAGAAAGGGTTTGTTTGGAGCTTTTCATGACTTAGATCCTTACCTATTGCCAAGCTTTTCATGTAAGTCAATGATGGCATCCTCTTCTTCTCTGCTGAAATTTCCCCTCTTGATATCGGGTCGTAAGTAGTTCACCCATCGGAGCCTGCAACTCTTCCCACATCTCAGTAGTCCTGCATATCACAAGAGAAACATGAGCTTAAGCCACCACAAGAATGCCAAAAGCACTGAATAAACATGGACTATATGCACAAAAACTTCTTGTTTTTATGGGATTTGTGTGAATGCATGCAAGCCTCGCTAGAGAGGACTGTTGTGGTGGGTGTCTTCATGTTGTAGAGATACGGAAACATATGAAAAATAGCAGATGGGTTTTAGAGGATTACCGGCTTGTTTTGGAAGGGCTCGCCAATTTCCATGGCCATGTTTTTGAACATGGGCCACCAGAATTTTATCTTCCTCAGGAGTCCATGGCCCCTTCTTTAATCCCATCTTGTCACAACAAGGACTTCTCGCCATCTTACTTGTTCTCCAATGGGAGCACCACTATTCTCTGATCCCCAGCTAGCTTTGTCTTCTTCAATCAGGAGGGGACTTTCCCAGTCCTCCACGGCCTATTTATCCTAATTAGATATAGACATATTATTCCTAAACCATGGGGGTAGTGCTTGAAGAATGGTCCAAGAAAAGCATCTTGTTCAAAAGCTCCTGCAATTTCCAGGAAGCAGGATCTTCTCTCTTTCTACATAGAAATAATTAAATTGTTAATGCGACTGCTTCCGAGACTCCTCTAATCTTCTCGTTGTTGATTAGCTCCTGCTACTAATTAATGGTGCAGAAAGTGTCCATGCACCAAGGAAAAATCATGCATGACCTTTGGAAATTAGTAGAAAATGACTTGAAGCAAATCGCACTATAATTTCTTGTTACAATAACATTAAAGATAAATCTACATGCTTCTCTATCGTTACCTCCAAGGCTCAATGTTAATTAATCTAATGTTTATTTTTGTGGGTATGTCTTCTTCTCTTTCCCCGCCTATGTCACAACTTGCTTTAATTTGCACAATGGGGTTCTGACTAGTTAATTAAGTTATGAGATAAAATTAAAAAATGTTATTTCATCTCATTTTTTTAATATCTAAAAATCATATTGAACTATATCAATATACATTGACTTAGTATAAATTGAAGACCATGTATTATGTAAGCATCTTAATTAAGGTGGTAAGGTGGGAGAGTGTAGGACGCGATACCACTGAGTAGGTAGGGACTGAGACATGAGAGAAACATCCAAATCAAAGTCAAAGTCTACTGCCCATGCTGCCACGCCTTCCTAGAAGTCTAGGACAATGGGGTTTTTTTTAACACTCTTTCATTGTCTTAATGTCTCGATGAGGGATTCTAATTGATTTATATTAAAAAATATAATCAATTATATCACATCACATACATATTTTGAACCAAATTCCTTACTTTATCGAGAACTTACTCGGAAAGTATTGTAAATAATTTTGTAATTTCTTAAAAACATTTTTTAAATTTTATTAAAGTAGTCATTTTGTAAGAAAAACACATTTCATAGTATACATATCTTTTAAAAAATACCGTCCAATTGACTTTTTAATCTTATATTATTTTCTCGATCAACTTGGGTGGATAACAATTGAACCGGTAGACGCATTGTGAATTTAGTAGCCTAATTTCTTAGCTAATGGATGGATTACCTTGACAACAAGTGGCCTAATTTCATTGCCAATTATTGTCATTTTTCTTCCTATTCACTACTCCCTC